>NC_089597.1:38007005-38207964 GCF_019320115.1 Miscanthus floridulus
TTTACATGTGGGGTTGTATGGTACTTTAGCTGGACTTTACACCAGCTCTATTCACTGATAGCGTCACTGGCTCTTTTCCAGCATTTCTTGAAAGCAGCTCGCACTCACCGCTGCGCGCCTAGTTAGGCTTTGAAATAATAGGAACAAAGATCTTCCGCAATCAATGTTGTACTCAAATCCTCTCTGGCCAGAGAGGGGGATCTCTTAAGCAGAGTATTTCGAGTCTAGGGCTAGTGGAAGCGTTGAAGAGGGATATTGTTTTCAAAGAAGGCATGGGGCCCTTTTGTCTTTGTAGAGACTTTCACAATATACCAAGTGGATAATACCATCCAAGAGAGAAGGCCCATAAAAAGAAGTAGGCAACAAAACATCTTGATTTATAGGAATCAACGACCTCGCCACTACAAAGGAGGAAGTCGAATGATTTGGATTCGGACAGGCTGTCTCGACAGTAAGAAATTGACATCATCATCTATCTTTCATGATGGTGAGAGGCAAGATTTTGTGGTAAGGCACAAACCAAGCATAAGTGGATAGCAACTTATACTATGGAGGTAGAGTCTCCTCCCCTCATTTCATAGCTTATTTGCTCTGATCCTGATCTCTCTTTCGAAATTGCTACATGATTTGTGAAAAGTGAATAAATAGGTCAGCCACATAAAGAATAATATGGGTGGTGTAAGCTTTCCTGCCTGATCTTTACCTAAAAAAATGGAAGTAGCTCGATTCCAGTATCAAGGAAAATGGGTTGTATAAATCTTCTTTGAGAAAAAGTTAAACACTAGGAAAAAAGATTCTTTTTAGTAATACTTTATAAGCATGGAAGACTCTAGCAACGTTAGGTATTACTAAAGATGCAAATCGAAGTCCATCCAAGTCTAGAAGTAAGCCCGAGACAAGTGAACAAAGGCTGGCGTAAGCACAAGGGCGAGCTGAAGAAAGCTTTTGAAGAAATTGGTTCTGACGTCGAAGATAGGCTAGCTAGGATTGAAGCTTTGAAGCGGATTGGTACTGCTTTTCCTTTGGGCTCAGGCATGGTTGACAAGCAGGACTTTCCCTTTTTGTTTCCCTTTGGAACTGGAACTACTGCTGGAGCATCCAATTCATCAGTTACTGGCATGTCCATGGTGAAAGCACCTTTTTTCAAAGCAAAGGCGCGCATCGTTTAATTAAATAATGGGCAAATCGGGAGTTTGCAAGCTACGAACTTGTGGTAGTGTAGAAGAAGGTCTGGCATATCGAGGAATAGGAGCCACACCAACCATGAATGGTCGAATCGTCGAGTAGTAAGTAGTAGGGGAAGTTAATATTCTTCTTTTTCGAAGCTATCGGTTCATCCTAGTTTTTTGTGAGTACTTCAATATCTTTACCATCCTTTCCCTTTGCAAATATTCCATCCTAAAAGGAAGTACTCCCCTCACCTTCCATTCTTTGTTATAGATAGAGTGAATTGCGGATATCAGCTTTACACGATTCAAATCAATATAATATGAAAATAGACGACTAGAAATCAACATTGATTTCCCTTTAACAGAAATATGCTTCATCATTTCACTATTTCTCTTTCTTGTTGTAAAAAAGGTGTTTTGGTTGGATTTTACTGAGAAAAAGGATCCATTCCCGTTCTTCAGTTTACCAGATAGAGCAAACGGAGAGTTTGTCCCTCATGTTTCTCTTATGATTATAGTTTTAGATTGTGAATAAAGAAAGCCTTCTCAATGTTCTTTTTGTTGTTGTCGTGCCTTGCCCCAAAAGGAAGGTTCTGCTCAGTTATAGTTGAATTAAAAAGTAGTACTTTCGCCTATATGTGTTCCTAACCTTTTTGCAATGGGTGACCCACTTCCTTAGTGAAAATGATATTCATTGATTTCCCCGCTATATGAGAACTACTAACTTCCGCCATCATCTACTTTCTAAAGGGAAATTGGGTTTACTACTTTTGCCCATATATGAGAATGATCCTAACTTTGTTAAAAGGAGAGCCTAGCATTGGTACCGTGCCCCTTTGCCTTTGTTAGAGGGATAGGAGTAGAACCAGAGACATGGGACTGGATTCGATTAGTATTGCGCTCGTAAAAGGAATAGGAATAGGAAGGACTTAGATGAAAAGGAATATCTCTACTCTAGCGCTCACTACGTCCTCTAGCGTTATTATTGGCAAAAGAAGGTGAGCCTATAGGTGCGGAGGACTCTACAAGGTATTGAAGTATTGTTGGTATGTTACAGTACTTGACATTGACCAGACCGGATATAGCTTTTCTGGTAAATAAAGTTTGCCAATATCTACATGCTCCCACTTCATTGCACTGGACAGCAGTTAAGCGCATATTGAGATATCTCAAAGGATCCTTGGGACTTGGTCTTCGAATTTGCAAGTCAGATTCCACTCTAGTAAGTGCGTTCTCAGATGCTGATTGGGTAGGATGTCCAGATGATCGCAAGTCCACTAGAGGCAGTATTCTTGGGAGCTAATCTGATTTCTTAGAATGCTCGGAAGCAGGCAACTATTTCAAGATCAAGTATCGAAGCAGAATACAAAGCCTTGTCAAATGCTACTGCAGAAATTATTTAGGTTCAAACCTTACTCAAGGAACTAGGCATAGCTCAGCTGTGGGCTGCATGCTAGTGGTGTGACAATATTGGTGCGACCTACTTATCAGCAAATCCAGTCTTCCATGCACGAACTAAGCACATAGAAGTGGATTACCACTTTGTGCGTGAACGAGTGTCTCAAGGGTTGCTGGATATTTGGTTTGTTCCTTCAGGAGATCAAGTAGAAGATGGCTTCACCTGTAACCGACCTAGAAGGCAATATATACATGGTGGCCTCCATTGTGGAGGTTAACACGCTTCATCAATAGGTTACACATATTTAAGGATCCTGCTACACATTCTTCGATAGAGTTCTTTCTCCTGCCTTGTACTATCTTTCCACCCTGTCTTTGAAGACCCAACAGTCCTCTATGGGGTGGCCTAATGTGGTACGGATAGAAATTTGGGTTGTCTGAATCATAGTTAGGTGGCGCCCATTCCACAGTAGGTGGACGTCACACTGCTGCTTCAATAGCAGGCGGGTAATAATATGAAAGTGAATCATCAACCACTCATTTAGAAGCCGCTCATGCAACAATGTTTAAGTCAATCCTTCTGCCCATATTATTTAGTCTAGTTATTGGAGGAAATGTGCCTTGAACACATTACATATACTAGCTGAGCTTTGTCCCTAATCGTGACTAGTTGTTATTCATTTCGATCAATTGTCCCCCCAACCAACAATGCCTCAGCTTCTCAAAATCTAGGAAGTAAGCTCTCTGAAAAAAAGTAATCATTATGAAAAGATACTAGCGCTACTAATAAGGAAAGCTACTTTTTCTAATAAAGGAATAAAGCGGAAAAGTAAAGAAAGAGATCAGAAGTGGGTCCCGTGAGTAGTTTGTATTGTTTCAGTCCGTAGAAGAAGTGACTTTCAGGGTTGCCCAAGAAGGGACGGGCCTATCTATTGGTGGTACTAGTTCCCCGCGGGAGGGGCAGGATTTCGATGCTGTCAGCATGGGTCCGGCTATCGATCACAAGAGTCTAGATATGGGTCTCAAACGGAAAAGTATGCTACATATTGCTTTGCTCCGGTTCCCTCTACTTACACCTGGCCAATTCATTGATCGCCCCTCTTATTTCTTATTTTCAAATGGGCCCTGCTCTCCTCTCTGCTGATGAAGCCTTTATCTCTATCTCTGTTATCCTCGTACCTGCTATCTCTTCGACTGATAGAGTCTATGCTATTGGTGAAGCTGGTTCTACCTCAACAACAGGATCTGCAAATGGATTTTCAACTAACAACCTCTGCTTCAATTTGTGATGAAAGGTCGACTAGTTTTCACCGAATCTTCAATTACGCACCGGTAACTTTTTTCCATTTTGACCTATTACGTTCAGTTCTGAAGGCTAAAAAGTTTACTTTCTGAAGGCCTAAAAACAATTATTTTCTAACTAAAGTGGAGAAAGCAAAACCTTTCTTTCCTAGAGCGCTGTAAGCCCTTCTGTCCTGCTTTGGGCCTTCTACCTGTCGAACGAATCCAGACCCTGCTTGAAAATCTGCTTCAAACGAGGTTGCTAGCCTCCCATTCCCTCACCCAAGAATTGCATTTCCTCTCGCAGCTCTCCTTTGCACCTCTCCGGACAGGTGTCTTCTTCTCGACATGCCTTTCCTCTCCTTCGCACTGACAAGATCTCTCTTACAACCTCCTCTGTCTTTGTTTCATGAAACATCGAATACTACATCTACATGGCCATAATTGTTGTCTTAGTGAAAGAGGCCAGTCCCCTTTATGTGTTCGATAAGATGACGTTGATGTGTATTGTCTTGGTTACACACAAAAAATCCATGTATTTGCAAAAATGCCTAATAGATGTAAAAAACTACTAACACTACCGCATATTCTAAATTGTTCTATTGCCCCTGCAGTGAGTCTAAATTGGAGGGCGTCAAAAGGTGTTGCCTCTATCCCTCTTTGTGAGAGGTTGAAGCCACTAACCTCTCTCTATATTTCAAAAAGAGACTCAACTACTTGCTTCTCAAACTGTTGTTGTTGTAATTGTTTTTGAGCTTGAAACTCTTCACTCTGTTGTTGCATCCGTTTAGCTAGATCTGCTTGGATCTTATCCATGGATTCTCTCATAGCTCTAACTTGCTCCTCAAGTTTTCTAGATTGGGTCTGAGTTCCTTCATTTGCCATGATAGAGCTCTGATAGTCTAATTTAGCAAAGGCCCATGCCAATGCCATAGTTGTGATGAAAGTACTAAAACAAGTCACAGATGCTTTTAGATAACCAACATACCAAAAGAGAAATAAATAATTCAACAAAGAAAGAAAAAATAGTTCAAGTACAAGTAATTGAATAAATTACCAGAAGCTTGGATTTTTGCTCCGGCTTTCTTAACAGGTTCTCCTAATGGGCTATACTCATCGCTCCACGCCTTGTTTCTTTTCTTATTTTTATAGTACTAAATTGCTTTGTCCCGGGTCTTCAACTCAATTCTATCCGGCCCAACCAGCTTCCTCTCTGCCTAATATAGATGATTTTCTAGGTTTTTCTAATGATGCTAGTGATGTCTCTTCCAGCCAGCCCTCCGAGATTCCATGGGCCACCTCACTTTGGATGTCGACCAGGTCACTTTTCCGTTCCCTCAGGTGGGCTCAGGGGGCCGTTGCTACTAACGCGCTGAGGGGTGGCACTTCGAGCAGTAAGGCGAAGCCCACATCTCAACCCCCGAGTACACGGCACGCAAGTGGTGGTGCAGCCCCCGGTGGTTAACCAGTAACAGGGCTAAAAAATTGTGTACAAGTATAATTAGATTTATTACAACCAAAATTGATTTATGTAAAAATTGTTGCGATAAAAAATCTGACTAACCAAACAAACTTCTTCCATTTATAAAAAGAACCAAAAGGCTTTCTTCAAAGGAAACTTTGGAGAGGGTCGACCAGTCCATTTATCATTCCATCACTCCCCCAAGCAAGCTCAGGAGTTCAGGTGGATCGTCGCCATTTAACTGCTTTAAGCCTGATCGCCCTTACGTCATATTGGCACTTCCACTGAAGATATCTTTTTTTTCTGGGTTCCAGTCCAACCTTCTGCTGCTGCCCCTCTACAACTACTTCAATTTATACTTTCTGGTCTAGGCCATCTCTCAGGCTTACAGTTGTAAATCAGAGTTATCGTTACTACCGAATCCATAGAAGACTTTCAAATGAGAAAAGAAGACAAAAGGTACGGCGGAGTTGTAGAAACTTCTTAGTCTTGGGGCTTGTAAGATTATCCTTTTCAATAGTTGCTCTTCCAGGGCACGCCTTTAAGTAAGGCCCTTTTTAAAGGGAGGAGTTCAGTTCCTCTTCTGGGCTCAGTTATGGACGAGAGGCTAGGTCCTTTTTTACTATGTTTTAAGGTCCTTTTCCGAGCGAAGGTTTCAAATGATTCAACTAAAGCTCCTAAGTAAGGTCCGATAGCCACAAAAAGGGTCATTTCTAGATTAAGAGGAAGTGAAAGGAGCGAGACCATGCGGAGTAGGTACAGAAAGGGGGGCCTCAGAAGAGGTAGTGAAAGCCCTTTATTTAAGCTAGGCAAGAGAGGTCTTTTAGGACCACATACCCTACTGGATGCAGACCCCGAGGGAAGTAAGGAAGCGAAGGATCGACCTTTAGTTTAGAGTGGTTGTCCTATTTGCTTGCCCAAAAAACGGTGGAATAAAACTCCCATAGTAGAAGTCAGCCTAATATGAAGCAAAAACTAAACCACAACGATTTCATTTTCTTTAATTGCCTCATTCTTTCCCATTTGAAAAAGTAAACTTTCATTTTATGGATCCACCCACCCACCTTCTATATTCTCCCATCCCCGAGGGAAGACCACACACGGCCAAGAAAGAAGTGTCTCGTATTCAGCAGCTCGCCTAAGTCCTAACCTTAGTGGAAAGAGTAAGATAAGAAAGCTTAAGCGTGGTAGCCCACAGACCAAATATGAGAAGTGATGTTTTGACGGGAAATGCACTACTAGTTAGTAAAGAAAAAGAAAAAGGTAAATTAAGTAGGACAGACTCTGAAGCAGCAGGTCAGCACAATCAAGCACGAGGTGCACTACCAGCTTGAGACTGCCCGCCACACCTGTCACCAAGTTGCACTCTTCTTTCTCGCGTCAGTTATGGACCTATTAGATTCAAATTTTCTCTATTGTGAGGAATGATCTCATGCATTCAGCATAGAATTTCACACTTCTAATAGCTAAGTGAAATGCTCTTATATGATGTATGATGCTAGTGAGGATGATTCGATGCATGGCTTGGTTATCTCCTTTATCAAGTTATCGCTTACAACATCTTTCTTCAATGGCTCTTTATTAGCTCGCTAGTGACTCAGCTGCTTCAAGTTGGCGCAAGCAGATTTCATTTGATCATATAGAGTGAAAGAGTTCATTGTCTCGCCGTTTGTGTGTGTGTGTTTTTCATAAATAATATGTTTTGGGAGGGTTCGATTGGGGATCACACTTGCTCCTTATGTGGTGCTACTGATGAAACTGCCTCTCACCTTTTTCTACAGTGCGAAATAAATGAACAAGGCAGGTAAGATAAGAAATACTCTGACAAGTCACCCAATTATCTTTTTCTTTTCCGCCACATCCTTAAAGGAGTCCTTACTTCTTTATATGATTAGGTGAAGACATACTTGACTTGCCGGTCCTAAACTCTTAGGTAGGAGCACTCCTCTTATGATGGCAAAGTGAGTCTGAAGGATAAATAAAAAGGACCTTCTTCCTTCGTCTTAAATAGAAGACTACTCTTTTTCCTATACCTCAAAGCTTCTTATGGAAATAGCTTTACTTTCCTTTGGTATGGCTGGGCCTAGGAGACTAACATCTTGTGGGCTGGGTACTGTGCTCGTCTCCGAGCGAGCTGTCTTTTGTAGCAGTACAAAACCTAACCTATTGGATATTTCTGATTTGAACTTATACATAATCAATCTTGTGGTGTGCTTTTTTCTCCCTCCATAGCAAGCCTTGATAGCTTCGCCTTTCCCATATAAGAAAAGAAGACTTGGGCATCTATGGCCACTTGGTTTTGAAAGAGAAATTGGTCTTGCCCCTTTACCCCCCTTTTTTACTAGATCTTTTAAACAAAGCAAGCAGCGCATATTCGAACTCAAAGTACATTATTCTAAATAGATACCTGGAGCGTACATGTACTCTCTTTCTTTGCCCAAGGGATTGGCTTCTCCCAATACATATTGAATAGGAACGGAGAATAGCTTCCTTGTCTCCCTGCTCGTGGATAAGAGTAGTATCTTGATTGACAATTGGACACCGTAATCTTTCAAAGATCTGCATATTGTCCTTATGGGTCCTCTTTATCAATTCCTTTCTGGTCAAGATAAATAGGTAAAGCTAGCTTTGAAGGTAAATTCAAAAGGCAAGTAAGAAGTTGTAGGAAGGTTTGTATGAAGAGATGACTGACGTAAAAAGCCTTTGAGCCTCTTTTTGAAAGCTTCTTCCATAAAGTTACTGAAAGTCCCCGGGCTAGACTAGTTTTTCTTCTTCTCCATACTCAAGAATGTGAAATCAAAAGATAGTTAGCCTTTTCAGCCGAGCCTTTAGTAGCAAACTCTATCTATATTTTAAGCCAGCAGTCTATCTTTATTTTAAGCCAGCAATCTATCTTTCCTTTTAGGAGTTGTCTCAGAGAAGAAAGCTTCCCTCGAAGTGATGAAGTTCCCCCTGCTCTTGAATCTCAATTCGTAGTTGGCCTGAAGCTTAGTCTCAATAAGAATGTGTTAAAGGTACGTAGTCACTATAGCAAAACTATTGGCATGGAATGACGAGTTTGAGGTTGGCGGCGTGGCTCTTGATCCACTATACTATTCTCATAGTAGAAAGATGAGTTATATATCTTGACTGCTAGTTCGATGTAATGAGCTGTCTATCTCTGTCGCGCCTCCTCTCGAGAGGAAAGAAACTACATCTTTTGTTCTCAACGAGAGCCTTCCCTTCATAACCTGAAAGTGGGTCGGACAGTTCTTTGAGATTGCTTGGTTGGGTCAATCCGGTTCTCAGAGACTCCATGTGTTTCGTGCTTCGTGTTAGCTTGTGAGCAAACGGCTACTGTTTTCTTGACTCTTGTTCTGGCCTCGCTTGCTTGCATTACTGTACTTCCTCAAGGTATCAATGAAACAGGCAATCAAGATCTAGTTGAGCAAGGCATGTGTCGACACAGAATTTCATCCCGTGCCGAGGACACACGCAGCAAGCCAGAAGGGTCCGCTCGATGGAGCAGATCCACCTAGCTTCAGCGTAGGAATGGTCGATCCTGTGCAATCCTCCCATGGCGTGCTAGTCGATTTGACCCTGTAATTGACAAGGAGAGAAAGTTCATCAGTAATTAAGGGCAAAACTTGCCGGTGTTGCCAGACAGTTCTGAAGGTACGGCTATGAGAGCCGATATGGAAGGAAATTGGCTAAATAGCCGATCCCAGTATATTCATGAGAATAAGTCAGTTAGAGCTCATGGGGTCGTGTGAAGAAGAATCAGATATCATTCAGAATAAATATCATTTTAGCAAACATTAATCAATGGCAATAAGATATCGATGATGATTGGTTTATACTGAGCCAATGATTACAAGTAACCGAACTCCTATTTATGTAAAGAAACAATTCAACACCACTCAACAATCTAATAAAGATAAATCTAATGAACATGTTAGATCTCATCTATCGTCATGACCAGTGGGGCATGAGGCAGAATCATGCAAGCCGTAGAAACAATAATAGACTCGACGACCCTAACTCATTACTAATATCAGTGGGGCATGAGGTAGAATCATGCAGGCCGTAATACAATAACAAGATCATGGGGCTAACACATCTTTCAACTTATCTCTACTTCAACGATCTTGTGATGTGAACTGTTGGTGAAAGCATTCGATATCGGCTAAACAGCCGATTCAGGCATAGCGCATAGTTAAGGTCATGCCTTCTCAGGAACGGATCTACCAACTAACGATCCCCACTCCACGGTGCCAATAGTGGGGTGAGAGGCAGAATCTCAGGTTCTCTCTAACCAATAGATCTACTCAAGATCGAACATACCTTAACCGCACGCTATGCACGATTAAGATTGATATAAAACAGTCAATAAAAACATAACTCATCGTTTTAAGATGTAGATTAAATTAGTTTAAGATTAGCAAACGATGGGTTAAATAAGATATAAGGACGATCCGGATTAATCTCAATCGGGCAGAGTGATATTGCTGTAATTAGATAAACAATAAAAGTAATAAGCAATATCGGTAACTTAATGAATCTACCAAAGATTGTCATTCAAAGGTAGAGCCGATAACTTGACCTTGATCTAATTCAAGCAGTCGGGTGTGAGGCAGAATCACACAGGTCATACTTGAGTTAGGCAAGAGTTGATAACTAGCTTATACCAGAGCCACAGTGGGGGTCAACCAGATCGATGCAGCCATACGGACAGAGGTATAAACCATGACGGTACTCACAACAAGCAGTGGAGGTCGACCGGATCGATGCAGCCGTACTTGCTAAAGAACTCGCTAAGATCTACTCTACTCCTACTCCTAAGGGGTGGCCGGAGCCGAAAAAAGTAATTGACTTGTATTTGATTGATTGGTCTCTTCTTACAATAGCCGGGGTTTGGTATTTATACCCGGAGCCTAAACATGAATCCTATTTGAGCATGATTTGTTACAGACTTTGGCATAAAAATGAAAATATTCCTAATTTAAGATAACTTGGACTCTAATCTTTCCCTTTTTGTAGAGTCCAACATGTTTTCGTCCTGGCGTGGATCGTATCCTTGTCGTTATCTGCTGGTGCTGTCCGAAGAAAGCCGATTCCTAGATTTCGCGTCTGAATCAGCTGTTTCTAATCCACCCGCAACTGATCCCTTGATGATACGATCCTGGGAGCTTCTAGGTCTCTGTGACTCTCCTTTCAAATTTTGGTGTAAACAGCATGAATGATAATTGATGTGACTAATCCCCCTGTTTGCTTCTTCCTTCATCCGGGCTAGGCACGTACTCCGATTTCGAACTTAGTTTGGCTGGATTCGAATGCCTTTTATCATTTAATATGACATCTCTTGATACCTTTCACTCCTATTGGTCAGACAGATCCGGGCTTATCAAGTGGTACTGAAATAGGGTCAAATTCTGTTTAGTAGAAAGGAAGGAAGCAAGTGAAGAAAGATGGGATCAAATTGTGAATGTTCTTGGTTCGCATCTTGCTTTCGGCGTAGGGTTTATTGATAAGTTAGTTAAGCGCTTTATAATCAGTTTGGTGGATATAGGAGGAGGTGCCACATCTATCTAAGTGATGAAGAAAGAAAGCATACTTGCACACTACTCGTAATTCATTAATATTCGAATTTGCAAGTGCTATAACTATCAATATAGGATTGACAACCAGTAATCACAGTGCACAGCTCTAATGCTTGCAAAGTATTTCTATTCTATAAAGGTTCTCTTTTTTAATTTCTTATAAGGCACCACCCTGTAAAGCATTAAGCTAATATCTCCCTTGCCATTAATTCAACAAGGCTTCCGAGAAAGGTATGTTACGAACCTAAGTACGCCTATCTATGGAAAAGTTCTTTTGTTGCTTCAGCGCCTCTAGCAGTCGAATTTACTTGCGGGCAGAAAGAATCTTTTACTCGCATATTACTTAGTCTAGTCTACTCGATGTAGCAAGGGTATCATTCAATCTCCTCTGGTTAGTGTCTTTCCAGCATTTATAGCTTTGTTAGCGGGTGGTTAGTTAGTGTTTGATTGAGGCCTAAGCTCGTGTAGCAATGCGGGCTCGCTCATTCAATTAATTATCAAGTTGGGTTTGCTTTTCAACAAATAGCTTCAGACTTTAGCTTCTTACTTATTGTGTGTAGTCCCGTTCTTTGCTTATTTATGGTTATTTGTGTAGTCGAGTAGTACGTATCTTACTTTGTTTTTTGTTTGGTGGTGTAGCAAATATAGACTTAAGAGAGTATATATAGAAAGTCTGTCTATCTAGGAGGCATAGTTAGATCGTTTTTCCAATGCATGGTAAGTCCAATGGGCTATTATTTTCTTCTTAAAGAAAGGCAATTACCTAAGTAGAAATAGCACAATCCACTATAAGGGCAATGCGCATTAAATTACGTCGGCTGTCAAGGCTTTTTCCGCTTTTTCACTAAATAGTCCTCCCTTGCTATTATTTCCACTCTATATAGCAGTTTGTCTGTAGTATCCCTACGTAGGCTTCTATCTATGATAGCTGTCCTTGCTTTAGTTGGCAAGCAGGCGGGAAAGCTAACTGGTGAACTTGCTGAACATGCTCAAACTGATCATCATCAAGTTGAACGAGCGGAGTACTTTACACAAGTAGTGGTTTACCAGGAACTCGTATAAGAGCTAGTCATATAAACTAGTAGTAGACGGTTGCTTGGAGGTCTCACAGGTCAACCCGCTTAACTATACTCTTAGGGCAAGCCGCCCTGTGGTAATTAACTCCATAAAATCTATATAAGTCTTGAGGCAATTTGGAAATGTTAGACAAAGATATTAATCAGAGTCAGTCAATTCCCTAGCTATAGTTAATATGAAAAATCCTGGGTAGGTAATTCAAACACGCCCCACCCAATAGGTGAATCTTTCAAAGTGTGGGAAATCTCCCCTTTCTTCAATCCTAGAATCGATGCCTAAGAAAAAGGGTATATCTATGAAAATGCTCAACCCATTCATGCGATTCAATCCTCTGCTCTGATTCTATTAAAAAGGAAACACTCCACTAAGTCGTACACACTCCCCAATAAATCTGGTAATTAATTCGTTCAAATCAATGCTCGGTGCAGTAGGTAATGTAACGTAATCAATCGTAAGCGGCAAAAGAACTCAAACTCAATCCACAATCCCTAACTGAATTGAAAGAAAAGCAGGCTGTTAGGCAAGCCGGCTTTAATAAAGTTGGAAAAAACCCTATGTATAGCTCCAGATAAATGTTTTTTAGACAACATCTAATATGTTCAAAACAAATATTGAATAGAAATTTAGAAAATTAGTGCAGGCCGCCAGGCCCTAACTGAATTGAAATTACTTACCAAGTTCTGTCTTGAGTCCAGCATGTGTTGCGTCGAAGTCAAGGAACGGCCGAACGGGGAACGCCGGATACGATCGTGGTCTCACGGATGACGGATTGGGGATTGATCGACCGGGGAACGCCAGGCCTGGTGAACGCCGGAGCGGCTGCAGGCCTGCAGTGGCGCAGCAGCACGCCGTCACCGCGTCCAGGGCAAGGAAGTCGCGACTCAAAGGGACGCGTCACGCGTGATACGAAACGCTGGCTAAGCGGACTAGTTGCAGCATAATCAAATGGACCGTATGAACCTGAATACATGTACTATACTCATGGGCCCTCCAGCGTCATGGGCCCCTGGCCGTCGCACTTCCTGCACCCCCCATGAGACGGGCCTGCACATGGTCGCCCGTCCTGTCCGGACACATGCCTTTCTAGACCTACCCAACGTACAGGCTCAATAGCACCTCTACGTCTCTTTCACCTCTGGAAATTTCTCCACTTCCCACTCGTGTCGATGTCGTAGCATCACTGTGCATACACCCCGCCCTACTCCGTCCCCGCCTCGCCCCCTTCCCCCACCGCGTGCCTGCCCCCGCAATGCCTTGCCCTTCCCCCACCGCACCGTACCCCATCGCTGGCCACGCCGCGCCCCATCTCCAGCGAGCGGATGGGGCTGGACGACTGCAGCGAGCAGCGGCGGTGCTGGAGAAGCCATGCCAGCAGGAGCGAGCCTAGGCAATGAGTAGGCGCGGGGTAATCGCAGGAGGAGCGATGGGCCGACATCCTACAGCGGAGGTGTGCGCTGGGCCGACATCTCCGTGACCCAAGCTTGCTAGCTACAGTAGTTCGACGCCAGGTAGGCCGTGGCCGTCGGCGACGCTATGTTTCAGTGTTTGGTCTGAATGTTTCAAAAATATATCTGAGATGTTGCATATGTTGCAATGACAATATATGTATGTTGCATGCGTATATTTTCAAGTGTTTCATCTGGATGTTGCAAAAATAGATATGAATGTTGCATATGTTGAAAGGATAAAATACGCATGTTGCAAGCCTATGTTTCAAGTGTTTTAGATATTTCAAACGTATGTTGTAAATGTTTGGTATGGATGTTTCAAAAGTAGATATTGGTGTTGCACATGTTGCAAATGCTTATACATGTATGTGTTTCAAGTGTTTCTGGATATTTGAAAAGTAGATCGGGTGTTGTACATGCTGCAATGGCCCCTGATGGCTGGCAAACGGCGGCCTGTCGTAGGGCTTCGCCTCCTACCTTGCGCCTTCCTCGCACGGCGCGCCTCTCCCTCTCCTCTCCCTCCCCTCCCTTCCCTTCCCTCCATCTCTGGTCACAGTTTGAGCTCGACTCACAAGCACGCGGAGTCATGTGGACGTCGACGTCGGGTAGGCGCGGGAGCGGGCTCGGCCGACGAGCGCACGGAGTCGCGGACGTCCGGTAGGTGCAACAGCAAGCGCGTGGTGGGCGGGCGGACGTAGCAGGCACGAGCAGGCGCAGCAGCTTGTGCACGAGACGGGGCAGGCACGGGTGTCCAGACGGGGGCTAGCGTCTGGACGTCCGAGCGCTAGCCATTCCGTTTATTTATCACACTTCATGGGGCACAGCGTCCGCACTTTGTTGCAAATATCTCTTTTGGAAACGGAAAATGATAATTATATCCCCATAAAATGTTTTGCGAATTGCAATTGTTAAATCCTTTTAAGTAGCAATTATATCTTCCGCACTTTAGTCATATGTCTCATGCTTGGGAACCAAGAATGGCGATGGTAGCTAATAACTAGCTACTGTATATAGGAGTAGGTTACTACACAACTGTGGGTTCAAAAAGGGCGAAGCGAATTGCTGAGATAACAAGAAAAAGTTGACCTGATTAGCTGCACGCTAAATGACATACCGACGATCTTCATGTTGATGGCTGGGTAATTCTTTTGAAGTTCAGGAACTGTTTAGTGGTTGTTATCCCTGCGATGGATTGTTTTTCTGTCTGTTACTCTGCGGCGGTCTTTTGTAGTTCTTTCGTTTCTATGTAAGGCGGAAATCGCTATATCCTTGCGCTCTTTTTCTCTCTGTAATACTCTATAACGTTGTATTTCCATTGCTTTCAATGGAAACGGGGTATTCCTCGTGTAAAAAATGTTGCACGCTAAATAGTAAATAGTGATACAGGGATAATTCGCTTCAGCTATAACTGCAGTTGCTGTTGTTGTTTACACTGTAACTTATGAGATGCAGCCACAGGCCGCAGCTACATCAACAGCCGTTAAGGCCTTGTTTGAATATATGCGCATCCAAACAAAGCCTAAAAATGGCTGCCTAAGACTGTCTCCAACAGAAATAACCCAAACACGATACCCATTCAGTAGTATATGTCACCTACAGTAAAAAGGTCTCGCAACCAAATGCCGCCTTCTCCAACAGACCCAGACCCAACGGAGGGCCACCACGAGCGGCGCGGGCGCGTCCGCATCCGACGCGGGCGAGGCTGCCTCCGCCGGCCACCACGAGTGGCGCGGGCAAGGCGAGGGGAGGGCCGCCTCCGCCGGCCACGGGCGCGGCGCGGGGAGGGCCACCACGAGCGGCGCGGGCGCGTCCGCATCCGACGCGGGCGAGGCTGCCTCCGCCGGCCACCACGAGCGGCGCGGGCGCGGCACTGGGAGGGCCTCCACGAGCGGCGCGGGTGATGGAGGCCATGGCTGGCGAGCTCCGGGCGGCCGTCGTATCGCTCGACCTCTTCGGCAAGGCGCACCACCGGGCGCGGCTCTGCCGACCGCGAGCGTCAGCTCCGCCGCGAGCTCCGCTCCGCCGGCCTCCGTCGCACAGGCGCGGCCCCTTCCCCCTCCGCCTCCTTCCTCCCTCTCTCTCTCTGCTCTCGACCTCCTCTCTCTCTCTCTCCACGCGGCGGCGCCTCCGTCTACAGTGGTTTGCGTCGTCGAGAGAGGCGACGCGTTTTTGCGCCTCGACTCGCCGGCGAGGCAAAATGGCGCCTTATTTGCGTCCGCCGTTGGAGCGTGATTTTGAGACGCAAAACACTGTGCACGATGGATTTTGCGATTGCGTTGCCGTTTGCGTGCGTTGTTGGAGACAGTCTAACAGGTCCAAAATCATTTACCGGTTGAAGTTTGTTTCATGTATTATTCTTTCAGGAGGAAACTATATATAGTCCATTCTCTAAAAAATTAACAATTATCGTCCATGTGAAACTAGAAGAGATCGTGGCTGCAGCCTTGCCAAGACATGCTTGGTAAACAAGTGACGAAGCGAAAGAGCGCCGGATATGCAGATTAGCCGATGTTGACCGCGCCGGGCAGGCCGTGCTCCTGGGCGGCGGCGGTGGCGGTGGCGGTGGCAGGAATGGGGGTGGCGCAGTCACCGTCGGTCGGCACGTTGGAGCAGCTCCCCGGCGGCGCCTCCACTTGCTCGTGCACGTGCGGCGGCACCATCGGAGACGTGAGCACCGGCGCCATGGCGTCCTGCATCTGGATGACACCGTATCTAGCCAGCTCAGGTGAAAGCAAAGCAGCAGTGGTCGAAGTCGAACTGGACGGTCCTGATCCGTGCCACGTCACCTGGTCGTCGAGTGGGAAGGGCGTGGACGGGATGAGCGCGGAGAGGAGCTCCGCCGACGTGTACGCCTGCTGCCAGTCGTCGCTGGGGCCCTGCTGGTCCACGTGGCACATCGAGGCTATTACCGGGTCCACCCCTCCCACGACCGGGTCCCGCCGCATCGAGTCGAAGATCACCTGATCCCTGTTGGCAAGGAACCACCAGCATGACTTGCATGAGCACAACAATCATGCATGGGCTCGGCCCATATATATAGCTGAGGAATGTATGTGGCCCATCCGATGGAATTTGGGCTACCTGAAGGACAAGATCGGGTCCGGCCCGGCGAAGATCGACGACGTCGGCAGCCCGTCGGCGAACCACGAGGACACGTCGCCGCCGAACGCGTTGACGCTCAGGTCCCCTTGCTGCTCCTCTTCGTGCTGCGGCGGCGGCGGCGGCGGCGGCAGGCCGAACACCTGCACTCATGCATGGGTAGATCTTTCTCCATGTTAGTTACGTACTCCACTAATTACTACTCGCTGAACCGAATCAGCAGCAGTAATTACGTGCTCAATCCATGATTATGAATCGATCAAAGACGATGTGAATGTGATCATCAGACTCGATCACGTCACGTACGTGGTGCATGTCGGAGGGCGACGGCTCGAACGGGGCCATGTGGTTGCACAGCAAAAATTTCTGCAGTGAATGCACGCATGTACGGCGGTTAATATAACGGCTGCGAGAAATAATCCGGTCATTTGTTATGTGCTCGTTTACGCTACCTTGATCCAAAATTAACATCAGATTTGTCATCATTAAAAAAACAAAGTTGTAGATCTCAAATGATTTCAAATGAAATAGTCGTCAACTACAAAGTTGTATTGGTTTTAGCCATTTCTCCGTTCAAGTTCATTTGAACAATTCAAGAGATTTGAATTTTAAATATGAGAACTTCAAAAATAAGAAAATAGTTAAATTTCTAAAAAAAATCATAACTAATTTATTTTAAATAGGTAGATTATATTTTTAGAAAAGTTCTGGTACCAATTTCATAGTTTTCTGATTAAGCAATAATTACTTATGAATTTTAGCTTTTACTTATTATTTTATTATTATTAGAAAATACATATATACTCAAAACCACCTTCGAAACTAGCCAAGGGCCAAAGTTGTCTAATTTTAATAGTTGGATGACTGCGCATTTCTAGTTTTGAAGTTCGAGGGCTAAATCCAAACAACTAACTAATTAACCTTCCGCTCCTCGACGCGGGTGAGGGTGTCCATGAGGAATTTCTCGCACGTCTCAACCTCATTCATCGACGCCAGCACCACCGGATCTGGCTGAAACATCCTAAAAGACAATGTGATGGATTCAAATGGACTAAAAATATGAACTTATATTTAGAAGCTTTAAGAAGATTCTCAAATTATCTTCATGACAAAGGAAAATATACTACTCATTCTTCATGATGAAGTGAAGAAGGTTCTAGCGCTAGATATTTATACTGGTAGAAAATAGATAACTAATTTTTTATAGTAATAATATCCCTCAAAAAACTTGATGCTTTAGGATTTTTTTTAGATAGATTAATGCTGAATCGAAATTACCCATGTAGCCCTATCTATTGAAGGTGAACCATGCTAATTAAGAAATAAATTGCTAATTAAAAGGGATGTATAGATGCATGCAGACCATAATCTCAAGTTTGTAAGGGCCCAAGCTAGCTCCAATAGCTAAAACATCAAGTTTTTGGACAAAATTTAAAGACTAAAACATCAAGTTTCTAGAATGGAAAGAATATTTTATATGTGATATTTTGGCTAGTTGCCACTAACAGTTATAACACTATGTAGCGCTGTGCCCTCCAACCTTAACATGAAAAACCAAATACATGCTGCAGTATTGATCATGAGTTTAACAATTTTGTTCCACAACCCCTTTTATGGTCACGTGTGTGGCTATGACCATGAATTCTACCATCTATTAGCCCATGTATCTTTTTTTTCAAAGAACCAGCGACAAGAGCATGCCGGATATGTATTAATAGAGAAGAAGTTTTACAAAAATTAATTAAAAATATAAAAAAATAAAAATAAAACAAAACCCTCACGAAGGAGGCAACAAGAAGATCACCACCACACAAAAGCACAGCACCGGCGAGCCTCATAAGCAACAACCGTCGAACGTCACCTTGCACACCACGGAGAACAAGCGAACAAGCCCATGTATCCAAATACGCTCTAGATAGTTTTAGGAAACTAACTATTTATCAGCTATCAATTAAGTCTACGCTGTTAGTTATAGGCACGGATGGTTTTATCACGGTTTGCAATGTGCTGCATCTTTTGTTTCGAACCAAAGGTGTTGCATCTTTAAACGTGGAAAATGCATGCATTGTAGGGAGTTTGTGTAGAACCTAAGTCGCTCCTCCAAGACTTGCAGCTGGTGTTGGTATGTCCTGATCTCCTGCTGAAGCTCCTGTGCGTGTAAGATTACACACAGAGAGAAAGAAAAACAAATAATCAGGGATATCCATGTTTTGAGTAAAAAATATGTATATATTGTCTTTTGTCAGAAGATGGTGAGTCGCATGATGAGATAGGTTATTACCTCTACGTTGGAGTTTATTGGCCCTTTACTGTTTCATCAAGGTATTCATCGAATAATACAATGCATCAGAGAGAAACAACAAGCATCAATGAGAAAAAGGAGATTCAAAAAGAATTGAAGTAAATATAAAGGAAGATTATATCATCAACATTTGAGAGAGAGAGAGAGAGAGAGAGAGAGAGAGAGAGAGAGTGATATACTTGGGTGCAAGTTGTTCGGCTATGTCACCCTCGCATTTGAGTTGTGTAAGCATCTTGATCAGATACTGTATTTGGATACATACATGTGTTAAGATGATAAAAAAAATCAGTTAACGAGCAAAGGTTAATGTTGAATTTGGATATCCAAATACAGTATCTGATACGTCACCTCTCTATTCCGAACGACTCTGCATCACAGCAAGCAATAATCAGAGAACAAAATAGCCATAACAAACTTGTTGTGTTTGCCTTAAGAACATGAGAGAAGGTTCTTTCGCAATACTAATACTAATATAAGAAAGAGGGCCGCATGCAATTGGGATCCGCGCGAGCGAACTGAACGTACCCTCCCCTGTCGTGCTCCGGGAGATTGATGTACCTCGTGATCACGTCCTCGATCCTGCCATATATGTATTTAAGTAAAATTAACAAATGTGATTAAATTTTGCCTGAAATCGTCGACAGGCACACATGCATACTACATGTTACCGAATTCGGCCGGAGCAGGTAAAAGAGAGAATGTAATTAAAGAAAGAAAAGGCGCTCGGCAACCGGACCTGCGCCTGCCGGAGAAGTGGCTGAGGCGATTGGAGGGGGAGAACATGATGAGCGCGATGTCGATGTCGCAGAGGACGGAGAGCTCGTACGCCTTCTTGATGAGGCCATTCCGCCGCTTCGAGAAGGTCACCTGCCGGTTCGTGTTGTTCTCGATCCTCTTGATCTGCAGCTTCACGCGGCCCATAATGCCTGTGCTGACGCTGATGCAATCACTCTAGATTATTGCAGGGGACAGAAGACGAGGGCCGCCGCGCCGGGGATGAAGAGGTAGCCCGCCCGCTTGGGGTCGGTGGTGGCTTTGTAAGGAGGAGAGAATTTGTCGGGATAACCGCGAGCAACAAACGGCGCAAAAGCTACACCTGTATAGACGACTGTAGTGCCGCGCAAGTCACAGGTGTACTGCACTACTGTGTACCTACGTCTCGCTCTGTGTAGATGATAGCAAAAAAAATTTGGTAGCTGTAGTCTCCTGTTGCAAAACTGAATGCGTGTGAAAAGGTCAAAAGGACCGCGTCACGGGTGGGCGCCATGCATGCATGCATTGTGCAAGAGAGACATCGAAGCTTTATCAGAAGGTTAGTCTTGTTAATTTTCTTCATGTGTTTGTCGTGGAAAATGAGGCAGGCAGCATTGTTGTATTTCTGGTTGTATTCTGAATAATGTTGTCTGCTGAATCGTCGTTATGATGATCGCATAAAGAGGTGCTTTAATGTCAAATCACAAAATAATAACCTCTGATCTACCTGTGGTCCGTATCCACGCTGGTATGTGCAATAGATATATGTTATGTATTTGGTTGATTTTACAAACACCAAATCAACATTGGCATTTCGTCAAACACCCTCAGTGCATTGCGTCACCAACAGCATGCCACCAAGCAACAGCTGTCGTCGTCGATGCAGCAGTACCACTCTGACCATGACGAGTTGTTGGTGCTTCTTGCCGTTCTTGCCCTACTAGCTCTCTTCTCACCGGCCGGCGGCCGCCCTTGCATCCGATCCGGTGGAGGAGATCGAGAAGCATGTGCACATCCACGTGTAGGTGCATGAATGGAACATGGCATGAGTTAGACCTCCCCTACACTTGAATTTTTGTGTCACTTGATGCAAAAAATCAAGTTAATCAAGTGTGCATTGTAGGAGTCTCCTTTGAAATGTACTCTATTGCTAAACAGTATCAATGTGTTAGAGTTGATGTAACCCCATTTTCTCGGGCATCGTATGGCTATTCATTCTTTTTAATTTCAATCCGGAATGGTTAGTGACAAAAAAATACCCAAAGATAATTTGTTCTGAAAATGTGTCTTGCTACTTTTCTTTTATTAGGTGAAATACTAAAGGAAAAAAATATTAGAAAAGAGGGTGAAAGCCCGGGTTATCTCTGGATAGTGCTTTGTTTAAACTCAAAAGCTTGGCCCATGAAAAACCTTCAAATTGTAGCTAACATTCGAGATGTGCTTGCCCTCTCCATCACTAAACTTTGTAGACCTAGCTACAAGACTGCCAAATAACTACGAGATTTGTAAATTTTTATCTACGTGTTATATTGAAACTCTAGTGCTTATTATATGTTTTATGCAAAATTATTATATTTTATTTTATTAAAAAATAGTCTAGATCATAAGCTACACTTACTACAGTTGAACGAATAGTCCTTTCAGCTTGCAACGCGGCAAAAGATATTGAACTTTACACAAAATAGTTATATGTGTAGTAGTATTGTTTTTTATAAAAATATAGAGTGCTTAACATTAAGTTACTAATATTAATATGGCATAATATTTCAGCCAAAATGTATAAGTTTTTTTTTTTGAAACGATAACTTACAAAAAAATTATTATAATAAAATATTAATATAATTTGAAGTGAATTATCAGTGTCATTATTATTATTATTGACATATATGGGATTTGTTGAGGAAACATTTTTCTACACTTACTAAACTATTAAAATAAACATTTAACCAAACGTATACATGTTAACTTCCTCTATATGGTGGAACATATTATGCCTACCTTCAACTTATCGGTCTTAGAAATGTGTAATTTAGAAATATATATATAGCACACTTTATATCTATAGAATGTTATATTGGTATTTACACGTAGATTTAAGAGGTATTTTTGTTTATTTTTTATACTGGGGTAGGTGGATAATTTGGATGCAAACTTTTTTTTTTGCATTATTAGAGGTGGGTAATTTATATAAAAAACAAAAGTGTTATTTTAAATTATCTTTTATAATAACATAGGTGAGTAGTTTAAATAAATTTCATAGTTTTTAATTTATATATCATAATGGCATAGGTGGATAATTTAGATTTAAATTTAGGGGGTTACTTTATTTTTCCATAATGTGAGAAGTTGATTTTTTTATAAAATAAAATATATCTCATCGTTATTATTGATAATAATAGTTAGAGTATATTGAATTAAAATGTTAAATATTTCTGATTATTATGATAATTGATAATAGAATGATGATTAGACCTATGCCAAATGGGACCGGCGATGATTCATGGATTGCCAGATTCTACACACCGCACGGGTCGATCAATTCATCGAAGGTGGCACTGGCATTGATATGTTGCTCAATTCCGCAGTTTGCTAGGACCTTCTCTCTGCAATTTAGTTGACTGAACACGAGTAGGAGTAGGTCACATACTCTCAATTCTCACAGGCATATTCTCTCGTGCAGGGGTGGAGTGGACATGTGCTGCTCAGTGCTCTTGGCTTGGTCGTCATCTTCGTCGAGGTAGAGTGATTAATGCAGCCAGTGTCATTACAAAATTAGCGAGTGAATAATTGTTCAACTAACCTCTTGCTAATTTCCTAGTTACGGTCGTGGCCCCTTGTGTTCTCTTTTCCTAGAATGGGGTTTCCTTTTTTTACCATTGACCAGAAATGGTCTAAAAAGGTTTTAAAATACTTGTTTCAAATGCAAATACTCCTGTTTAAGAACTGTACTAGAACCAAACTACTTTTTTGTTGGAATCCCATTTTTTCCTGTTTATTAATCGATGTGTTGCGGCGCCTAACTCCATTTTTTCCTTTCACCTTCGGCTTCAAATAAGCAGCCGTCGAGCCCCCACCCGCCCGCAAGAGACAAGCACCCACGCGCCAGCGCAAGAACTCGGGAAAGGGAACTGTCGGAAAAGCCGCCCTTTTCCTTGTCTTGTTTACTCGGTTTCCTTGGTACTCCCGGCGATCCCCTCCAAAGTCCAACCACGCCGCTCAAGATCTCTCCGACGTGCTCTGCACTTGGGTTTCGCCGAGCTTCTTGGGAGTGCAGGTCCCAGAGAACCAGCGCTATAAGAGGGGGGAACCAACTCCATCTCCCCCCTGGTGCCGCATTGAGTTCTTGAGGTGCGCTTCATTGAGAACTTGTTCATTTTTGTTGGTCATGTATGTCATTTTATTGCTCTGCCCTTTTGGGAATAAAGGCCCGGAATGTTCTTATTAGAAGAGTTCATCAATCTTACGTTCTTTGTTCCATTATCTAAAAAATCAATCTTATGTTGGTTTCTTGGATTAGTTCTGATCCATGGCTAAATGGTCGAACTGAGTGATTATGCAGTCCGTTTCATCATAAAATTAGCGAGTGAATAATTGTTCAGTCTCTTCCCAGAACTCATTACAAGTAGAACCAGCTGCTAACTACTGATTTTATTTTTCTTAGATTAGAATGGCTGGGGTTATCTCTCACCATGCGCTGGCATCTTCGCAATCCCACTGGTGCCGTGCGAAGAACTCTAGATTCGAAAAGAGGACGGGCAGTGTCCGCTTGGTTTATGTAAAGGGAAGCTGTGGTTCAGGCAGCCGAAAACTGGGTTTGGTGTGGGCCTCGAGCTCGCAGTCTTCTGTCATGGAGCCGATGCAGCTACCATCGGATGGCAACAGTGGCCATACCCCAAAGAAATCAAGTAATTTTAACGACTTCCATTTGAACGAACTCGTATGGTTGTTACTTGTTTGTTTTTTTGTTTTGAAAAAATTGGCCATTTGCCACATTTAACTTTGGGTTTCGCAAATATGGGGCATATAAGTTCTGTAAATCTGTTATCTTTGTGCCGTTGCAGGTGAAAGCGCTCTTATATTGATTCGGCATGGCGAATCCCTGTGGAATGAGAAAAATCTGTTTACTGGCTGCGTTGATGTACCCCTGACACCAAAGGGTGTTGAGGAGGCCATTGAGGCAGGTAAAAGGATATGCAATATCCCAATCGATGTAATATATACTTCATCACTGATTCGTGCTCAGATGACCGCAATGCTTGCCATGATGCAGCATTGGCGCAAGAAGGTTTGTGCGTCTTTCCTTTATCGAAAACGTTTTAGCAATTTCTTCTAGCATGTGTATCAACTGCCCTGAGAAATCATGCTATGTGTTATATGTATCTACAGATCCCAGTTATCATGCATAATTAGAGTGAACAAGCTCACAGGTGGAGTCAGATATACAGTGAGGAGACAAGGAAACAGTCCATCCCAGTCATAACAGCTTGGCAATTGAATGAACGGATGTAATACTTTCTCCATATTCTTTGATTTGCTAATTATATAATTCTAATAGTTGTTTGACTGTGTTTTTGTCTTGAAATATCCCTTGACATTTCTAGGTATGGTGGGTTACAATGCCGTAATAAGCAAGAAACTGTAGATCGATTTGGCAAAGAACAAGTTCATGAGTGGCGCCGCAGTTATGATATCCCTCCCCCAAGTGGAGAAAGCCTAGAGATGTGTGCTGAGAGAGCTGTTGCTTATTTCAATGATCAGGTATAGTTCGCAAGGCCATTTTACACTATTTGGAAGATACACTATTTACCTGGATTATTGGTCTCCCTGCTGCTAACTGTTGTAGTATTGGTAATTATGCTAAAGGTTATGTGTTGAATTGATGCATTCCTGTACTGTGCAATACGCCAATGCATGTGCTTAGTTTACCTTTCCATTGTGCTAGCTCATATCAAATTTATAGCCTGATTTTCTTTTTTATCTTCGACTGTAAAAGCAGTTTTTTCTAGTTCAATCTGACCTATTGAAGTTCTTTTTCCTAATATAGATTGTTCCACAACTTGTGGCTGGAAAACATGTGATGGTTGCTGCACATGGGAATTCACTTCGTTCAATTATAATGCACCTGGACAAATTAACTTCTCAAGAGGTAATTTACTGTCTGTTTTATCTTTCCCTCAAAAAGGACTTGGCTAAACAGAACATGTAGCATTATGTTAAATTTGGGAGTGAGCCTTTTGTCCCTTCAGGTAATAAGCCTTGAGCTGTCTACTGGCATTCCCATGCTTTACATATTCAAGGAAGGAAAGTTTATTCGACTAGGACCTTCGGAGGCCAGTGTTTATGCTTATACCAGGGTGAGATTCTTTGCCCCATGTTTCTAACAAAGGACGATACTCTATTTTACGAACCTTATCTGTCAGACGAAACAATTTGGTGAGCATATTACATTTCAAAACAGATTGACCAAGAAGATAACAGTTCTGCTGGTCAATATCTGAATGCTCACAAAGCTCATGTATTTGTGTTTTACATGATTATTCTAACCATTGAGCAATTTAATGAATCTCAGAAAATTTTACTTAAGCTTTGTTAAATGTAAAAAGGACACAGAAAATCTTCTTATTTTAATAAGTTGGGTGTGTTTGATGGCAATAGGTTTTGTGCTCAAATTAAAGTTTTTAAAATATATTGCTACTTTCGCTTTCACAATGTTAAACCACTGTTCAGGTGGTACTGTGGAAGCCCTTGTGGACTTAACATTTTTAATTGCATGCATATTTCTTTATCTGTGTTATTGTGTT
Source organism: Miscanthus floridulus (assembly GCF_019320115.1). NCBI lineage: Eukaryota > Viridiplantae > Streptophyta > Magnoliopsida > Poales > Poaceae > Miscanthus > Miscanthus floridulus. The sequence continues at coordinate 38,032,375 of NC_089597.1, forward strand.
AGTGCATAACACATACATATTATTTTTTCTTTAATAGTTTTTATGAGTTTCTTGTACTTTATTTCTTTTTGGAAATTCTACCATTTATTAACTTATGTGTGTTGTTCGCATTAACCTGCTTGCAGACCTTGGCTAAATACAGACAGAAGCTTGATAGTATGGTTCAGTAAAAGGTCAGTGAATATTGAATAATCTAGTAAGTTCAGTTCCCATTGAATATTCCAACTGACGCTAACTTTATGTTATGTTGTTACCTCTTGACGTTTCAGACACCACACTTGGATCATGACTCAATATTTCTTTGTCGGCTATGTCTGTTTTTTGGAGAAATGGTTAAGCAAACTCTTGGCATGAGGATCATTTTTTACTGGGACAAAATTCATCAATTGGGAGCTTCTTTTGTAAACAAACATGTGCAATGGCTTTAGTATGGGGTAGAAGTAGCATCACATGTTGTATATTTATTTGAATTTGTTGAGAGTGATATACATTTGTTTTTCCATTTTTTGTTTTTTCAAGCTTTCTAGTCCTGATAGAGAAGGTAGACCTATTTAATCGTGTAGCTCTCTGTCCTATATATTTTAACTTTTGATGAAGTAAAACTATAAATGATTATATTTGAAGCTATGGGAAAAAATACGGTGGTTTTTTTTCTTTTTGAGGGAAAAAATACGATGATTTAGTTCCCTGTAAATAAAAAACTAAACTAAGGCCTGTGATTTTTTTTAGAGCTAACTAAAGGCCTAATTAGCAGGCTTTTAAAAGATTCCTTTTTCAGGGCCTAAACCAAACAAGCCGCTGAATCAGAATCAGCCCACTCAGCCTGGACTCTTGTAGATCCTTCTCTTCTTCTTCACTAATGTCCGTGCGTTGCAACGGGAAAAAAAATACCATTCTCTTTTTTGCTGTCTCCGTGATCAACAATTCTTATTTTCTTTGGGCTTCAATTTGTTCTGTTCTATCCATAAATCCTCTGTCAACAAGAGGTTGGATCACGAAGACCAAATTTCAGTACAAGAACGCTCAACTTGTCAAGAATTCTCTGTTGTGAAATGAGGCCAACAACGCTCCAATCTTAAGCTGCACAAAATCTCGCAAAATAAGCATTTTAACCCAAAGCTTGAGTCCACACGTATTTATCCCATGCGAAGCCAACAAAGCTTCACAGTCCATAGGTACTTTGTTGATCAGTTCACTACTATAGGTGCCAGAAGGCAGCAAGCAATACAAGGCTATCACAGTTTCAAGTCACATGCACTGCATGATAAAATAAGTTAACGAAAAAATAGATGGTACAAGCATCCTCCCATTGCAGGCCTTATACTGGGACAACAACACAGGCTCCTATCTCATCTCATACAAATGCTTCACATGGAGTGATGGGAGTAGAGCTCACAAGGGAAAAGCTAGTAAGGGTGATATCGACAACTGTGCCCTTAGCCACCTCTGCCACTATCTCTTCGGTCGCCACCCCTCCACAGTGGATGCAAAGGTGGCATTCCACCAGGTTGTTGCCTGTCAACAGCAAAACATGCTGTCACAAAGTGCAGATATGTGCTCAACATACATTGAGCTTCGATGATATCGTAGAGAATGTCTTATAGGGCATAGTCAAGGCGACCATCGTGAAGCACCATCGGCATCATCCTCATTCTTGCCGGTGCTGGTCGTCTGCCATATATCATTGGCTGCCAAAAAATATTATGCTAATAAAGAAAAATAATACATTGCAGTCACAGATATGTGATTTGTGATTGTCATAAAGGTTAGGTTGGATCACCTGGTTGTAAGCAGGACTGCTGCCACCATATATAAGCACCATATGGATCTTCGTATCAGCTTGAAGCTATTTAAGTTGAAGGCAATCATCCCAGATACTCACGGTGCAAATTATCCCGAAATGACACAGACAAAAAAATAAGTTACCATATCATTCATGCTGCATCAGTAACTACGCAACCAGCTCAAAGCATATGTCATGTGGTTAGATGAAAGTGCCAATTATATTTAAAATGCTTAGGTGCAAATTACTCTGTAAATTTGTATGGACTCCACAAAATTGCTGTTTTGCTAAGTATTAAGAACTCTGATTATTCCTAAAAAATAGATTTAAAGAGAAGCAAAAGAAAGCAAATAGTAGACCTCTGATTGAGGCACTTAACGGCAAGGACGACGTCGCCATCGCCGTCATATGTGATAAATTCAGCTAGGCTCATAAGTTATCCTCATTTTATAACCCAATATCATATTACACCTAAAGTCTGCAAACACGCATGCTGTTGGTGACAAATGTACATGAACAGAGATTGATCAGGACTCAGGAGCTCCAAAATGTTCCAACAGTATTTTTCAAAAACAAAAAAAGTTACAATAGGGTAACAGCTACTATATCTCCTTTTTTTTAACATCACAAGCATCTTACAATGCCCGTCCATAATTGTCACATTGGTTTCTGCTACGCAGCAATACGCCTGATAACACAAACCCAAAGGCAGGCACAGACTGGGGCTTCATTTTCAGTCAAGGTAGGCACCACTGGATAAGACTTATGCTCTTATATATAATTTCTATTCTCCATGCAAACTTGTTTTCATAGCTTCGTGGTACTGTGGGGGTATTAACCCCTATACCCTTACGGTTAGGCTTGGGCCGGCCCGGACCAGGGGGTCTGGCCCACTAGAAGACGACGCGCGGCCCGGCCAATCTGCTCGGAGTCCTGCGCAAGGAATCAAGGCAGACCTGGAGATCAAGCAAGATCCTGGTCGGTTAGAATAGGAATCCTTATCCGGCCACCTATGGCAATTGTAACTGGTTAGGATTAGTTTCCAGATCTGTAACCCTGCTCCCCAGACTATATAAGGCGGGCAGGGGACCCCTCTAAAAAACATCTCTCATTGACATACAACAATACAATCAGACGCAGGACGTAGGTATTACGCCTTCACGGCGGCCGAACCTGGATAAAACCTCGTGTCTGTCTTGCGTCACCATCTTGTTTGTAGCTTGCGCATCTGTCTGCCGATAATCTACTACCTTGGGCATACCCCTAGGTAGACTGCCGACCATATTTCGTCGACAGTGGCGCGCCAGGTAGGGGGTGTGCGTACTGCTCTCCAGACGAACAAGATGGTCATCATCCTCGGTTCCATGGCTACGCCGAACGGCCTCACGTTCACCATCGGCCAGATCACCTGGACCACTGGCTCCGACAACTTTATCGCCATGACCACGGAGGAGGCGCGGATTCAATCTGCGTCGACCACTTCTTCACCTGCATCGGCTACGGCTCCGACCGCGGTGGATCTGGCTCCGGCCACACCAGCATCGTCTTCAGCCACGCCGACAACCCGTCGTCCGCTTCCTCGCTACAAAGGGAGGCAGATCGACAACACCGACCTGCTCGACTCCATCGATCGGGTCGGCACCAAGCTTGCTGAAACCCTAGCTCTGGTAAGTTCGATTCAAAATCAACCTACCGTGAAGGTAACCACTACCCACAACAGATCTACCCGACCAGCTCGGGCCAGTCGTCCTGCACGACTCGGTACGGATCTCGTGGTCACATCTACTCCTGAAGGGCGCTCCGTTCATCGCCGACCAGCCCCCGCGACGGGTCTCCGGCTCTCCGAGTGCGAAGCCTCGATGAAGAACTACCAGGCTCAGCCCTATGGCCTGCGCAACTTCGTCAACATGGTCCGGATTGAGGAGTATCAAGAAGGATCGGTCCACACAGTTCAAGAGGGCGGCTCAAGCTCCCCGTCCGGCACCGCATCTAATGGCTCCGTCCACACCGAGCTCCAGCATCATGATGATGAAGGCGTTGAATACGATCTGTATATCCCAGACCACGCCCCGGGGTACCCACGATTCTCATCCTTCCCACCAAGGCGAGGAGACTTGGTCAATGTCGTCAGTAATGACGAACCACCGGCGATCGGCGAAACAGAACAAGAAAGGCTAGCATGCGAAGCACGCAATATTGACCGGTTTAATCGCCGACAAGCCGAAGCCGAGACAGAAGAGGAGGCACGACGCATAAGGTGCCAGCCACGTGACCTCAACAATGCCTTTGACAGGGTAGGGGAAAAGTAGGCCTTCAGGACTCCAAGCGCCAACGTAGCTGTTGCTATGGCAACAATGCAACGACTACCCAATACCCCGGAAACTCAGGCAATTCGTGATGATGTACAAGCTTACCTGACGGCTGCTATGGCCCAGACCGCAGAGATTGCAAACCGAGCCCGGGCTCCGTCCGTCTCAGTCGAATCAACCCGCAGTCGCCAGTACTCAAGTCGCCCACAGTCACCCAACCAACGTGGCTCGCGCAACAACGACCCATCAGACAACCGTCAAGGTAGACTGCCGACCATATTTCGTCGACAGGTACCCTTTTCCAATTACTACCTCATATAAAAAGTAATCAAGCGAGCTGCGAGCGAAGCGCTGGAGGACATCGTCGTGAGCGGGGCAAAGGGGAGCCGGATGGACGATATCGTTTGTGACTTTTTAGTACAACTTAGTGCAATCAAACTGCATCTGAATAGACCCCTTTTTTCATATCCGAAATCATTTTGGTAACTCACATAGGACAGAGAAACAACATGCAATGTTACTGCCCATGTCTGAAACTCTCAATACAGAATCCATCTCTATTGGCACTTCTGAGCTGCACAACTACCTCATATGAAGCTACAATGAACTCTTATTTTAATAATTTAACCCCCATAAAAAATTCCTTCTTTTCATCAACAAGATAAGGACATTGCTAGGGACAAATGGCTAATTAAAACACAACATAAACATGCTCGAGCTACTTGAAATGAGATTGACTCTGACACTGACTATACAGGTCATCCAATCCCGGGAGCAAGTCTTTTCTATTTTCTTGTATACAAAGTACAGTAACTAATAAACCATAAGCCACCAGATAACTAAGGGGAAACGTATCCCTGCATAGATGAAGAGAGACCAATCGTTAAGTACTTAATGAAAAGGCAAAGCACTGTGCATTTGTGATTACCTATTTTACCAATTCAATAGACTACTGCAGTTTAGTAAAATGCAGGAATACCAGTTGGGGCTGCACAAATGAGATGTTGAAGTGAGGGATTCGATTTCAAGGGAAATCGAAGCGGGAGAGAGAAATCACTTGCCTGTGTGCACAGCTTCGCCAACAAATCACTACACAGCTTCGCCAACAAATCACTGCTGCAAAAAGAATCGAGTCAGAGAGGAGACGTTGGTGTTGCAGGGATTCGAGGAGCACCAGATCGGGGGAGAGGAGACGGAAATGTAGAGAAATCACCTGCCAGAGAAAATGAAAGAACAGCTGCTCATGGAAATGCCCAGCAGACGCGAATGGGGGCGATCTTGTGGGTTTCTCCTCCTGGGAAGAAGGCTCCGCGCAGCACCTAAAGCACGTGGCTCTATGCACCTCATGCCCATCGACGCCTACAGCAGCAGCAGCATCACACGCCAAGGCACCCCACCTACGGGAGCCTAGCGGCGGCGCTCGTGGAGAATGCGAGGCGGGCGAGGCGGAGTGGAGACGGGTGCGCGTTCGGAGCCGTCTAGGTGGCGGTCCGTCCGGCGCGCGTCCGACGGCGGCGGCCCGTCTGGGTTGACGAGGCGGCAGCACGGCCGTGTTGGTTCGTCCTGGCGTCGGTGGCGGCGCGGCCGGGTTGCTTCGTCCTGGCAGCGCGAGAGGGAAGGAGGGAGAGATGGCGGCGGCACAACCGGTGCGGTGGGTGTCGCGAGAGACCAGGGGAGGCGCACGCGACCGGGGACGAGATCGCCCGATGAGCTGATTGCACGGGGCAGTTTCCTTTTTTTGCCGGAAGGGGAGCCGTAGTGCGGGAGGAGTTACCCCAGGCCGGGCGAAGCGAAGGCTCAGGGGATGGTTTCGCGTCGCCGGGTGGCACGGAATCTATCCATATCTTTTACATGGCTGGATGTATGGGAGCGAACGGTTTGGGTGTCTCCCGTAGACGGAACAGTTATCAATGTGTTTTTTCTCGTTAAAACATATATGTGGTGTATAGCATTTCTGTTTTGAAACTGACTCTTCTATATCCTAAAAACGCACCCGCCACCGCCAGATTTCGCGGAGCCACAGCCGTCCATCCGTAGCCGACGCCGCCTCCACAACCATAGCTGCCTAATCTCCGTTGTAGATCCAACCATAGTTGTCGCATCCGTCGATGGATTATGTCGGTGAACATGGAGACGAGGAGTTCATCGATCCCATATCGCCGCGAGCAACTCCCGCCGTCAGGGATTGCTTCTCGGAGCTGTCCACTGCTGCAATTGGTCGGGGCATGCCTCCACGACGTCGATCCGGTGGACTGGAGGGGCTCGACCTCAACTCCCATTCCACCGAGCTCCCCCAAATGAACTCGTTCCAAGGCCTGGTTCAGTCCTCACCGGTCCGAGGCAATGGACCTTCTTGATCCACCGGTGGCCATGCGAAACGCCATGACTTCGGCGGGGATGCTGCTGCCATGGTGGGGAAACCGTTTCGCTCTCGTCGGACTGCCGGTTCTGCTTCTACTGGCAGTGGCGATGCCGCTACCACCGCAAGTGTGTCTGGTGGTGTAACTCCTGTCTTTGGCATTGTCGCTGCTGCAAGTGGTGGGATGCCTCGGGCCACGGTCATCCCAACTGGGGCTGGTAGCAGTGGTGGCACTCCGCTGTTTCCTGCCACCGGCCTGGAGGAAGATGAAGCTGCAGGCCCAGAGGACGAGGACGAAGGGTTTGATCTTGGGTATTCGGTAAGAACATTTTCTTCACGCGTGCTTACTATTGTGATTGTATTGTCTCAATGGTAGTAGGGTCGTTAGTTTGATGGTTAGTGATGATTATTCGGGGTTGGAAGATGTTTTGATATTGATCCCAATGTCAATATCAATTATTGGATTGAGCATGATTGAGTTGTGTTCAAGTGAGAAAGATCGTCAGTGCATCACAAGTCAGATTAGTGTGCATGTGAGATTGTTTATGGTCATGAGGTGCATTGCTCACGGAACTTTGTGTATGAAACAGCCACACAAGTAGGCTAGACAATAATTGCTCTTGGTCAACTGATTGATGCTTGTGGAATTTGTTAATTCAAGGAGACTGTGTTAATTCTCATGTCAGATATTCAAGTAGGCAGTGATAACTGATGATGTTGTTTTTGAATTTGTTGAGATGAGGACATTCTGTTAGGCAGTCGACTAGCAGTAATCTGAAGAGGGGTAGTTACAAGTTACAGCTCTAGCCCAAGGAAGAAATCAAAGAGTCCAATGGTCAAGATATGAAGGGTCTTTTAGAGAGAATGTAGTCCAACAGTGCTATAGGCCAAATGGTGATGGTTGGGGGAATTGAGGGCAGAATCCATCAAGAAAACAGTGCATTTGGCTGTAGAAAGTGGGGCAACAGATTGCAGCATTGAGCATTTCATGACTAGTCAACTCTTTTTTTGTGAAAGCCAAAAACCGCAAAATCATCTTCACCTTTGCCACCAATAAAGTCTTAGTTGGTTAAAGAGGTGGTTCTACCATGCAAGGAACATGTACTCCTAGAGTTATTAGTCATGAACTTGTTAGTTGGTTAGAGTACTGGTGTCGGGTACCATAAAACGGGGTACCCCGAGCGTATACCAAAAGAATCACTTAAACCCCATCAAAAACAAGGCCAAAGGGTAAGCCATTTGTTAAACCCCGGCCTCGTCCGAGCCCACCGGCTCTCCGTCTCGCTCCTGGCCTCGCACGGGAGGTCTCGGCGGCCTGCCGAACCTCCGCCTTGCGCGAGGCCTCGCACAGGGGACCTCGACGGGGAACCGATTCTCCGTCTCGCCCGAGGCCCCACGCGTAAAGCCTCGGACGAGATGTCGATTCTCCGTCTCACTCGAAGCCGGCTCGGCAACAACCCGTCGCTTCCGCCTCGACTAGTCTCCCCGACAGCGGGTCGCGTCCCATTAATGCGCCAACTATTCCCGCGATATCAGCCGAACGACGGCTCGACACTGCAGAGTGGCCGATGAGACAAGAAGTCGCATCAGCGCCATACTGACCTGGACAGGGCGCGACGGGGATTACCGGCCACTGTGCTCTGGTGTTGTGCCCATGATCAGCGCCTGCACTACACTGTGCCACCTAACCCCCGCCCTAGAGACAACGCGGCATGGGGAGTCAAGTCCGGGTCACCATAGCCTCAGAATCAGCGTATGAGACCAACTACTCCCTCCAAGCCTCGACAATCTACTTCAAGGGCTCGGCAACCCCGGGATTCACATCTGCCGAGCCTCCCACGATGGTTCGGCCTCGGCACCGACTGAGCCTCGGCTTCTCGCGCAGTCAACACACAGTGACCAGCACGCCGACCGCCACGCCCGCTTTGAGGTAACACTTGAGCTCCCACGACGCACAGGATCGGATGTGACCGGCGTGTCGCCCCAGTACTTCAAGGACGAGACCACTCCGTCGCCCACGCCGCCACAGTAACAGGCTACAGGGCTCGAACATGCCGCCTCTATTCGCACGACGCCGTGTAGCTAGCGAATGTATCACCCTTGTCCCCCCTTCAACTATAAAAGGGAGGGACCTAGGCCATTTCTAGGGGGGAGACGAACGATTTAGGCCTGCGCCCACACGGACGAACACACGAGCTCCCCCACGGCTTGAGATCAACATCTCAAGCAATCCATGCCGCTCCACCTAGAGACCTGGGACTAGCTCCCTCTCTCACCCTGCTTGTAACCCCCTACTACGAGCATTTCGGTGCAAGGAATACAAGATCAATCTCTCAAACTGGACGTAGGGTACCCATTACCCGAACTAGTATAAACCTTGTGTCTCTTTGCATCACCATCTAGGATTGGGAACACGCAGTACAAATTTACTAGTTGGTTGAGGGCTCACCGGCCCAAAACACCGACAGTTGGCGCGTCAGGTAGGGGCCTCTGCGTGTCAGCTTCGTCATCCCAACAAGTTCCGGATGGCAGACCCTGTACGACCACTGCGTCTCGGCATGGTGATCTGGTTTGGGAGCCTAGAGTTCATGTCTCTAGGGCATGAGTACGACATGGTACTCCTCACACCCTGAGCCCCGTCGACCGACAATGACGTCACGCACCCATAGCCTAGGTGCAGGCGGCGCTCGGGCGGCCGCTCTTGTTGCGTTCGCCAGGCACGACACGGGCGGGGCCACGCCGACACCACGCGAATCCTGGGCGACACGCCGCGCTCCGCCGGTATCCCATGCCCAGCTGTTGGCACAAGGTCCCTGGTTGGGGACCTGTCTAGCCTGAGCCTGGACAAGGGAAAGACGCTGGTGGCGTGCGGCAACGCCCCGTCACCAAGCTCTGCCCCGCCACCTCCTGAGGAGCCGCCTTCGGCGAAGTAGAACCCGATGATGGCACCATCTCCGTACCCCTTCGGGTTGAGAAATGCCGCCGCCTCCTATGCTTATGCCTACGCTTCCACTCACATAGAGCCCTCGGGACACCACCAACGTTTCGCCCTCGACTTCGGTACCGCGACTTCGACTCACTCCCACGCTGACTCCTCGGAGGAGGACGAGGCGTGGGCCGGAGCGGATTTCTCCAGACTTTGCGACCCTGAGCCATGTGCCGCTTCCTGGCCGCGAGTGACTATTACTTTGGCTACTTCGACTCTGACGACGAAGGTACTTACGATCCCACTCGTGAGTGCTTCCACGTCAGACTCGGGATGCCAAGCACGGGCGATGAGGACGAGGGGGCAGACAACCATACTCCGCTTCGCCAGGGAACGGGCGATGCCACGCCCTCACGCATTGTCCCACCGGCAGCATGGGAAGAGAACCTTACCCTCAGACAACTTCGACGCCCGGACCTGGAGCAGCTCCGTGAGCTTCAGGCCAAGGTCGAGCAAGATCAACTCCTTCTGCAACAGCTCCGAAACACTCTCGAGCAGGAGCAGCAGGGTCGCGGTGACGGCGGAGGAGCCCAGCGGCGGGCCCACGACGTCCACCACCGCATCAACGATGACAAAGGGGGCGAGCATCCCCCAATCTTCAATCGCGCTAGCCAGAATGTCGTGGCTACCGCGATGCTAGTCCGCACGATGCCCGAGCCCTCTACCACGGAGGGGTGATGGATCCGCAGCGAGCTCCGAGATCTCCTTGAGACTGCCGCGGTGCAGCAGGCCGAGAGTTCCGCCTCTCGATGGCACGGAGTCGCCTTGGACCTCCCCTCGGTACCACATCGGCAGGATAGGGAGGCCTCGGTTTGTCCTGAGCCCGCTCGAGCGCCGACAATCAACAGGGTCCCCTCGGTCCACGACCGCCTCGACAACCGACGTGAGGCGCAAGGCGACCACGAGGTGGTCGTCCGACGATGGCGCCACGACAGTGAGGAGCCCACCCAGGGCTACCATCCACACCAGGGCGGCCGCTACGATAGTGAGGAGGACCGTAGTCCTTCTCCCGAGCCGCCTAGCCCACGAGTTTTTAGCAGAGTCATCCGCGTTGCTCATTTCTCGGCCCAGTTTTGGCAACCGGCCAACCTCATGAAGTACAGCGGTGAGACCAACCCCGAGCTTTGGCTTGCCGATTACCGCCTAGCTTGTCAGCTAGGCGGCGCGGATGATGACCTGCTCATCATCCGTAACCTCCCCTTGCTCTTGTCAGACTCAGCATGAGCCTGGCCCGAACACCTTCCTCCCTCACAGATCCACGACTGGCGCGACTTGGTTAGGATCTTCATCGGAAATTTCCAGGGCACATACGTGCGCCCTGGAAACTCCTGGGACCTTAAGAGCTGTCGCCAGAAACCGGACGAGTCTCTCCGAGACTTCATCCGGCGCTTCTCCAAACAGTGCACCGAGTTGCCTAGGTCGGCGACTCAAAAATCGTCTAGGCTTTCCTCTCTGGCACCACCTACCGAGACTTGGTCCGAGAGTTAGGCCGGAACATGCCGCGCTCGGCTGTCGCGCTCCTCGACATTGCCACCAACTTTGCCTCGGGCGAAGAGGCAGTTGGAGCCATCTTCCCTGATAAAGATGCCAAGGGGAAGCGGAGGGACGAGGCCACTGAGGCCTCGGCTCCCCGCCTCCCTAGGAAAAAGAAAAAGGGTCGCCAGGGGAAGCAGGAGATCCTCGAGGCTGATCTAGTCATGGCCGTGGAGTGCAAGAATCCCCGAGGCCCCAAGGGCCCCGGGCTCTTTGACGACATGCTGAAGAAGCCCTGCCCTTATCACCAGGGCCTGGTGAGGCACGCCCTCAAGGATTGCACCATGCTCTAGCGTTATTACGCCAAGCTCAGGCTCCCCGACGACGATGCCAAGAAGAGGGGCGCCGGCGACCAGGACGACGACAAGGACGAAGGGTTCCCTGAGGTGCACAACACCTTCATGATCTTTGGTGGACCCTCGGCATGCCTTACGGTGCGCCAGCGAAAGAGGGAACGCTGAGAGGTCTTCTCGGTTAAGGTGGCCACTCCCCGATACCTTGACTGGTCTCGGGAAGCGATCACCTTTGATCGAGATGACCACCCCGACCATGTCCCGAATCCTAGGCAGTACCCACTCGTCGTCGACCCGATCATCGGCAACACCTGACTCACCAAGGTGTTGATGGACGAAGGCAGCGGCCTCAACATCCTCTACGCCAACACCCTGGAGCTCCTGGAAATTGACCGGTCGTAGCTTCGGGGTGACACCGCACCTTTCCACGGCATCATGCCGGGGAAGCGCACGTGACCCCTCGGGCGCATCGACCTTTCCATTTGCTTCGGCATCCCCTCCAACACCGCAAGGAGGTCCTTACTTTCGAGGTGGTTGGGTTCAAGGGAACCTACCATGCCATCCTGGGGCAGCCGTGCTACACCAAGTTCATGGCGGTCCCTAACTATACCTACCTCAAGCTCAAGATGTTGGGTCCCAACGGCGTCATCATGATCGAGTCCACGTACGAGCATGCATACGACTGCGATGTCGAGTGCATCGAGTACGCCGAGGCTCTCGTGGAGGCCGAGACCCTCATTGTCAACCTCGACCGACTCGGCAGCCAGCTGCCCGAGCCCAAGCGTTGAGCCGGGACTTTTGAGCCTGAGGAGGCCGTCAAACTCATCCCAGTTGACCCCGCCTGCCCCAATGACCGGGCGCTGAGGATCAGTGCCACTCTTGACATCAAATAGGAAGCCGTGCTCGTCGACTTTCTCCGTGCGAATGCCGATATGTTCGCATGGAGTCCCTCGGACGTGCCAGGTATACCGAGGGAGGTCGCCGAGCACACCTTGGACATCCGGGCTGGCTCTAGGTTGGTGAAGCAGCGCCTACGCCGATTCAACGAGGAAAAGCGCAGGACCATTGGCGAGGAGGTGCAAAAACTTCTGGCGGCCGAATTCATCAAGGAAGTATCCCATCCAGAGTGGTTAGCTAACCCTGTGTTAGTCAAGAAGAAAAATGGGAAGTGGAGGATGTATGTAGATTACACCGGTTTGAATAAAGCCTGTCCAAAAGTCCCCTTCCCATTACCTCGAATCGATCAAATCGTCGACTCCACTGCGGGGTGCGAGACCCTGTCTTTCCTTGATGTGTACTCTGGTTACCATCAAATCAAGATGAAAGAGTCCGACCAGCTCGCGACTTCTTTTATCACACCTTTCAGCATGTACTGCTATGTGACTATGCCTTTCGGCCTCAGAAATGCGGGGGCCACATAGCAGTGGTGCATGACCCAGGTCTTTGGCGAGCACATCGGGCGAACCGTCGAGGCCTATGTGGATGACATCGTGGTCAAGTCCAGAAAGGCCGAGGATCTCGTCGACGACCTGGAGATAGCCTTCAAATGCCTTAGAGAGAAGGGCATCAAGCTCAACCCTGAGAAGTGTGTGTTCGGGGTCCCCCGAGGCATGCTCTTGGGATTCATAGTCTCGGAACACGGCATCGAGGCCAACCCGAAGAAGGTCTCGGCCGTAACCTGCATGGGACCAATCCGAGACCTCAAGGGAGTGCAGAGGGTCATGGGATGCCTTGCGGCCCTGAGCCGCTTCATCTCGCGCCTTGGTGAAAAAGGCTTGCCTCTGTACCGCCTCTTGAGAAAATCTGAACGCTTTTCTTGGACCCTCGAGGCCGAAGAAGCCCTCGCCAAGCTCAAGGCACTACTCACCAATCCTCCCGTCTTGGTACCGCCAGCCAGGGATGAGGCCCTCTTACTCTACATCACCACAACGACCCAAGTGGTCAGCGCGGCTATGGTAGTGGAGAGACAGGAAGAGGGGCATGCTTTACCCATCCAATGACCTGTCTACTTCGTCAGCGAAGTGCTCTCCGAGACCAAAATGCGCTACCCCCACATCTAGAAGCTGATCTACGCCGTAGTCTTGGCTCGGCGCAAGCTGCGTCACTACTTTGAGTCCCACCCGGTAACCGTGGTGTCGTCTTTCCCCTTGGGAGAGATAATCCATAACCGGGAGGCCTCGGGTAGGATAGCCAAATGGGTCGTCAAACCGATGGGGGAAGCCCTCACCTTTGCGCCTCGGAAAGCAATAAAGTCTCAGGTCTTGGCCGATTTTATGGCTAAATGGACCGACACCCAACTGCCACCTGCTCAAATTCAGATGGAGTGCTAGACCATGTACTTCGATGGGTCCCTGATGAAGACCGGGGTAGGCATAGGTCTGCTCTTCATCTCGCCCCTCGGAGTACACATGCGCTACATGGTTCGGCTCCACTTCGCCGCCTCCAACAACGTAGCCGAGTACGAAGCCCTCGTCAACAGCTTGCAGATCGCCATCGAACTCAGAGTACGGCGTCTCGACATCTAGGGCGACTCGTAGCTCGTCATCGATCAAGTCATGAAGGGGTCAAACTGCCTTGACCCCAAAATGGAGGCATACTGCAAGTTGGTACGTCGCCTAGAAGACAAATTCGACGGTCTCAAACTCAACCACATCGCGTGGAAATACAACGAGGACGCGGATGAACTGGCAAAGATGGCGTCGGCACGGGCTCCAGTCCCCCCAAACGTCTTTACCAGAGACCTCCACAAGCCTTCCATCGACTACGCCTCAGCAGCGGAGAAGGGCCCACTAGCCGAACCCACTGCAGGGCTCGATGCCCCCTCTGCCACCAAAACTCCTTTGGCCGAGCCCAAGGTCATGGAAGTCGACATGGAGCCTCCCCAGACCGACCAGGACACGGATTAACGAGTCCCGTTCCTTGATTGGCTCGCTTGGGGAGAGCTTCCTAGTGACAGGACCAAAGCCCGACGGCTTGCGCGACAAGCCAAAACTTACGTCCTCTGCAATGGCGAGTTGTATAGGCGAAGTCCATCTGGCGTCCTCCAACGATGCATCACCACCAAGGCAGGCCAGGCCCTACTTTGGGACTTGCACATGGGGGCCTACGGGCACCATGCGGCACCTCGGACGCTCGTCGGAAACGCCTTCCGCCAAGGGTTCTATTGGCCGACGGCGGTTGCCGATGCCACCAAGTTAGTACGCTCCTGCGAGGGATGCCAGTACTACGTGTGGCAGACGCACCTCCTGGCCCAGGCCCTCCAAACCATCCCCATTACATGGCCGTTTGCCGTGTGGGGGCTCGACATGGTCGGGCCTCTGCAGAAGGCCCCCGGGGGCTACACCCATCTGCTGGTAGCAATCGATAAGTTCTCTAAATGGATCGAGGCTCGCCCGATCAATCAAATCAAATCCGAGCAAGCGGTGCTGTTCTTCACGGACATCATCCACAGGTTCAGGGTTCCGAACACCATCATCATCGACAACGGGACACAGTTCACCGGCCAAAAATTCCTAACATTCTGCGACGACCACCACATCCGTGTGGCCTAGTCGGCCGTAGGACACCCAAGGACAAATGGCCAAGTAGAACGTGCCAACGGCATGATCCTACAAGGCCTCAAGCCAAGAATTTACAACCGGTTGAAGAAGTTTGGCAAGAAATGGCTCGCCGAACTCCCGTCGATCATCTGGAGCCTGAGGAACACTCCAAGCCGAGCCACGGGGTTCACACCTTTCTTCCTGGTCTATGGAGCCAAGGTTGTCCTCCCTACTGACTTGGAATATGGTTCCCCGAGGCTACAGGCCTACAACGAGCAAAGCAACCACACCACCTGCAAAGACACCCCCGACCAACTGGAAGAAGCCTGAGATGTGGCGCTACTACATTCGGCCAAGTACCAGCAAGCCCTACGGCACTATCAGGCCTGGCGCATTCGAAGCCAAGACCTGAAGGTAGGCGACCTAGTGTTGAGGCTAAGGCAGAGCAACAAGGGCCGCCACAAGCTGACCCCGCCATGGGAAGGACCATACATCGTCGCCCAAGTGCTAAAACCCAGGACCTACAAGCTAGCCAACGAGAAGGGCGAAATTCTCAACAACGCTTGGAACATAGAACAGCTACGTCGCTTTTACCCTTAAATTTCCAAGCATTGTATACATTGTTTCTCGAAATATAATTAAGAAGCGTTCTTTAGTTGTTCTAATTCTTCGAGAAACCCCGCGAGCCCATCAAAGGCCTCAGCACTACGATAACTTCATAAGGGAGACACGGCTCTGCTTCTGTAGAACCGAGCCTCCCTCGGGGGCTAGACGGGGGATTCCCCCCTAAGTCTCATGCACCATTTTGTAGTCGTTTTTCGAAAAAAAATCCTATGCCAAAACTCTCTAGCATGCTCTGACGAATCGGTTGTGAAAAACCCAAGGACCGAAAGTCTGTCTCAGGGCCAGAAGGCCGGTAGAGTCGCGAGACAGCCTACGCCTCTGGGCTACGGCACTCCCTCACCACCTTTCGCCCAAGGGGTGGCTTAGGTTCCAAGGGGGCTTTTTTTGCAAAAGACATCTGATTAGAGACAACAGAGGGCAGAGGCTCGGAAATACAAGAAAAACGATTAAGAAGCACGAGTACTTTAAAAAAGGCCTCAACGGCCACAAGCGTTACGAAACAAAGTTAATCTCTATTCTATTAACATGGCCTCTTGGGCCCAGGTCAAGGCTCAGGGCCTCCAGCATCGGCGGACGGCGGGGGAGGGACCACCTCCTCTTCGAACAGCTTGGCCAGCGCCATACCGGGGCCCTCCGCTACCTCTATCAGCTTCATGACCGCCTCGTCGGCCTCATCATCATCGTCGGGTAGGACGTAGCCATCGCTGATGGCCTGGAGGTCAACGCCGATGTAGTACGAGGCGATGACGGCCAGCGCGCGCTTGACGCCCGTATGCAGCGCCCCTCGGAGTCGCTCATGCACTTGGCCGCTCAACGCAATCAGGCGGCTCCCAAGAGAGCTTCGTGACTGGACCCCCTCGACTTCCAGGGCCTCGTAGGCGGTACGGGCGGCGCTCTTCAGCGCATCGTGCTCCCCGATCTCGGTTTCAAGCACCGCCTGCACTACGGCGGAGGCCTCAGCTGCCTGGGTGACCTCCTTCTCCAGCTCTTCGCCAAACGCAACGGAATGAGGCTAAGCACAAAGGAATACAAGCCAGAACAAGGGCGGAAGTCTATGGGACTCACCCTCAGCCTTCTGCCCCCAGCATCGGGCCTCGACCTGAGAGGCCTCGGCTTTCTCCTTCCAACGCTGGGCCTTGACCCGAGATGCCTCGGCCTTCTCCTTTAGGCGCTGGGCCATGACCCAAGAAGCCTCAGCCACCCTGGAAGCGTCTCTCCCCAACTCTACGTTACACCAGGGAGTTAGGGAGCGAACACAAGAAAAGCGAACGAAACAAGGGGAATAGGACTCACCCTCGGCCTTTCCCCTCCAGACCACAGCCTCGGTCCGGGAGGCCTCAGCCACCGTAGGGGCCTCATCCAAGGCGCCTTTTGTCAGCTGGTGCGCACTCTGCTCCACCCCTAGCTACCCAGCAAGGACCTTGCCCAAGGCCGTGGCCTCTCCAGCCTGGGACCTGAAGGCGTCCCGCTCATCGGCCATGCGGGTCAGCTCCTCCTCCAACTCCTTGACCCACGCTGCCAGAGGGGCGACCTGCTCTTGGGATGTGGCTGCCTCGACCTTTGCATTGGCACAACGAAGGCGGAGGTCCTCCACCTCCACGCTCCGTGCCGCCAGAAGTTCGTTGGCGCTGGCAAGCAGGCCCTTCTACCACTGGAGCTGGTCCCAGACGTCCCTCTCCCACCAGAGAAAGACCGACTTCCCAAGGGACCAGGTCTCGAGCTCCTGGGTAAGCAGAACAGGGGGCATTCACTACAAGAAAACTCAGAAAAAGACGACACCGCATGAGAAAAGAAAGCATGAACCTGAGCGACTCCGGGCAGATCGTCGGCCACCACGGACAGCGCCGTCCGCAGTGACCGCTCCGCCAGCTGGCGGCATTGCTCGAAGGTGTCCCAGCGCCTGACCTCGACCGTGTCCTCGAGGGCGAATAGAGGCTCCCCCTCAGGGTCATCCTGGCTCTACCATAGGACACGCGGGTGATCCCACCCACGGGGCTCGGGTCGTACCCGCACAAGGGCCGAGCTTCCCTCACCCGGGGTCAGAACCGGCTGTTCCACGGCGCTGGCCACCTTGGCGTCGACCACCTCCTGCGCCCGAGAAGTATCGTCGGAGGAGATCAGATGGACCTCCGCCTCCCGGGCGCTCTCCCGCAACGACGGTGGGCCTTGCACCAAGGGTGCCACCGAGGCCTCCGCCGCCTTCATCTCCACTTCTTGGGCCGATAGCCTCGCCGCAATCACGTCGGCCTCGGTGGTCCCAGGGGCTCCGGCCTCTACCATCATGGCCTCGGTGGTCCCGGGGGCTCCGGCCTCCGCCATCGTGGCCTCGGTGGTCCCAGGGGCTCCGGCCTCCGCCATCGTGGCCTTGGTGGTCGCGGGGGCTCTGGCCACCGCCGCTGCGCCCTCGGCGGTCCTAGGCGCCCTGGCTTCCATCGCCTCGGCCTCAGAGACCCCGGGGGCCTCAATCTCGGTGGCCTCGGCAACTGAGGGCACCTCAGCCCCATCCAACTCACGAGCCTCGCCCTCGTGGGGCGGAGGCGCTCCCTCCCCCATCTACGTTAGGGTCACCTCGACAGCCCCTCCTTGGGTGGCCGGCTCCCTCGGATCGGCCATCGCCGACATCGCGCCACATTGTATGGCGGCTTGTGCCTCCACCACCCAGTGGGCGATGGAGCCAGGGTTCACCTTGAGTGCCTTAAGGGGCGCCAAGGTAGGCACCTCCGCAGGTCGCTTTCGGCTAAGGACAAAACACTTATAGGGTCAGCACGAGACCAAAGAACAAACGGAAAACGCTATGGCTCCACCAAAAATACGCTTACCTTGAGCGGGGCTACAACCGCTTCGGCACGGTGACCCTCGTCTGCAAAGGCGGTGGTGGCGGTAGAGGCACGACCTCTGTATCCGCCGGCGCCAACCGGTCCTCGACGGACCCCGGCGCCCCCTCGGTCCTCTGCGGGGGCAGTTGCGTCGCCCCCGCCGCCACCTGTTCCACCGCTGCCATCGAGCCCATCGGACTGACGGCATGCTTTCCCAGCGCCCGCGCCTTGGGCGTGTCGGCCTCGGCCCCGAGGCGAGCAATTGCCGACCTCAGGGCAGCTCCTCCTCCTCCTCCTGGGAGCGTCGGGCTGCTTGCCGACGCCCCGGGCACCGTCTCCTCGATGTCAGGGAGATGGTCCAGGGGACCCCGCCCCATCTCACCCTCATCATCTCCGTCTGAGGCGTCTATCGATAGCAACGGCGACGGGGACGCCTCCAACGGGAGGCCATCCTTCCTTTGCTGCCGGCGGTGCTTCTCTAGTTCCTCGCGCGCAAGGATCTTCTTCGTGCGCTTCGCCACCTTGGCGTCCTTCCGCCTTTTCTGTGCCTCGGCGTGCGCTCGGTTGGCCGCTCGCCGCCTTGCGTCCTTGGGAACGGGCGATAGGGAGGCTCGCACGTCCCTCATCCCCTGCAGGAACGGCAAACACGGATAAGGGAACAAGAAACAATGAGAAACAGGGAGGCCTCGGGGGCTATAGCGGCATGTGACTTACCAGCGATAGGAACCCCCACGATGGGCGCATCGCGAAGAGGGTCAGGCCACCGCCCCTCAGCTTCGCCTCCACCGTCTCCCTCACCCAGCGAAGAATTTCCTCATCGGAAAGGGCGAAGGCAGACATCCGAATGCCCTCGATTGGCTCATCCGGCCTCATCTCGAACAGGCGCTGCCGCCGAGCCATCAGCGGCAGCACCCTCTGGCGGTGGAAGGCGGCCATGACCATAGCCGCAGTAAGGCCGCGGTCCCGCAACCTCTCCAGCCCCTCTAGGAGCGGCTGCAGCTTAGGCTGATCCTCCCTTGGGACACCATACTTCCACCTCTCCGAGCAGCTCCCCACGATTCGCCCGGTGTATGGGGGAAGTCCACCGTCGTCATTGTGAAGATAGAACCAGCTCGTGTACCATCGACGATTGGTTGATGCAAGCTGGGCCAGGATGTAGAGGTGCTGACGGTCCTGGCGCACTTGGAGAGTGCAGCCGCCTGCCCTCACCGCCTTCCTTGTGCCCGACATACTCGTCGGCTTGGTGGTATGCCCTGCCCGGAAGAGGTGGAGCCACAGCTCCCAATGGGGAGCAATCCCTAGATACCCCTCGTAGACAGCGACGAAGATGGCCGCCTGCGCGATGGAATTGGGGTTGAAGTTGTGGAGCTCCACGCCGTAGTAGTGTGGGAGCGCCCGCATGAACCGGTCCGCTGAAAGGCCGAGGCCGCGCTCGTGAAAAGACACGAAGCTCATGACGTAACCGTCGTGAGGCCTCGGCTCCGGCTCGCCCGACGGAGCGATCCACTCCGGCCTATTGGGGTCGGTAATCGGACGAAGGAGCCCACCGTCGACGAGCGACTGAAGCATCTCCATGGTGACGTCGGATGGACCCCAAGGGTCCACCTCGATGACAACAATGTCACCGGCCATGAGTGTGA
This sequence comes from Miscanthus floridulus, assembly GCF_019320115.1. NCBI lineage: Eukaryota > Viridiplantae > Streptophyta > Magnoliopsida > Poales > Poaceae > Miscanthus > Miscanthus floridulus. Next base: position 38,052,257 of record NC_089597.1, read on the forward strand.
TGGAGGGTTCGACTACGGTGGTGAGTCTCTCTCTCTCTGCCTCGCCTCTCTCCCTTCTTCCTCCCGGGGCTCTCTGCTCTAGCGATGGCTCAAAGGCAGCAAAGCTGACGTAGGCAAGGTAAGGAGGGGAGGGGCAAGGCTCGTTGCATATTTATGCAGGATGAAGGCAAAACTGACGGGCGACGAAATCGGGGAAGTTTCCCTCAGATCCGACGCGGTTAATCCCGATCCGATTTTACCGCCCACATGCCTACCTTTTCCTCATTAATCGTGGGAATAGTTACATCCCATCCACTGACAAGACGTCGCATCCGACCGCTATAGTGGCAGGCGTCGTTTCGCCTCCCTGAGAAAATCGCCTCAAAAGGCACGCCAGCCGTTGTTGAGCCGATGGGGGAGATATCTCCCCACCCTATTCCTTTCAGACGAAGGAACTAGGCACCGAGCCCATTATGGTCTAGGGGTTCGAAGGCTGGGCCCCTAAGGGTTTCGACAGCCGCCCAGGGCAACAGAGTCAGGGACGACCGTGGGCGAGCCCACACGAGGCTGAGGCCCAAGCAAGCGAAACACTTGGGACGCCCTAAGTCGTGTCCGAGACTAGCAGGGAGGTCTCCGAATGGGATCCCACCGTAGGGAGGCACCGAGCCCCCGGGGCCCAGCAAACGGCCCTGGCACCCACTAGAGAAACCCTTTGGTACTCTTGGAGTGCGTATCTAGACCGCTAGCCGACACCCAGCGAACGGGGCACGGGCCTCCACTCGGACTCACCCGATAACAGCTCACCGGAAGTGCCACCGCTCGCGCCCATCGAGGGTAGCTTGGCATATTCCACCCCTCCTTCCGAACAAAAAGGAAGCGCGAGGGTCAAACGAAAAGCCAGGGGAACCCCTAACGGTCCTCTTGCTCTGTACAGAGGCTAAGGGGCTCTTCCTGCGACCTTGCCGAGACCCAGTGACCCAAGCTCGCACTCGAGGGGGCTCGACAAAACAACCCCTCCTTCCGAGCGAAAAGGACGCACGAGGGTCGTTCAAAAAGCCAAGGGAACTCCTGACGGCCCTCTTGCTCCGTGCAGAGGCTAGGGAACTCTTCCTGCAGATATGCCGAGACCCCACGACCCAGGCTCGCACCCGAGGGGGGCTCGGCAAACAAACCCTCACGCACGAGGGGCGTACAAAAAAGCTAGGGGAACTCCTGATCGCCCTCTTGCTCCATGCAGAGGCTCGGAGGCTCTTCCTGCAGCTTTGCCAAGACCCAGCGACCCAGGCTCGCACACGAGTGGGCTTGGCTAACAACCCCTCTGTCCGAACAAAAAGGATGTGCGAGGGTCGAATAAAAAAGTCAGGGGGACCCCTGACCACCCCCTCGCTCCGTGCGGAGGCTCGGGGGCTTCTCCTGCACCCAAGACAAAGACAAGCGACCCAAGCCCGCACTTGAAGACTCAAAAAAATGTGATAAAGGGCATCGAGCCCGTTATGGTCCAGGGGTTCGAAGGCTGGGCCCCTAAGGGTTTCGACAGCCGCCCCAGGGCAACAGAGTCAGGGACGACTATGGGCAAGCCCATACGGGGCCAAGGCCCAAGCAAGCGAAATGCTTGGGACGCCCTAAGTCGTGTCCGAGACCGGCAGGGAGGTCTCCGAATGGGATCCCACCGTAGGGAGGCACCGAGCCACCGGGGCCCAGCGAACGGCCCCGGCACCCACTAGAGAAACCCTCTGGTACCCTTGGAGTGCGTCTCTGGACCGTTAGCCGACCCCTAGCGAACGGGGCACGGGCCTCCAATCGGACTTACCCGATAACAGCTCGCCGGAAGTGTCACCGCTCGCGCCCACCGAGGGTAGCCTGGCATATTCCACCCCTCCTTCTGAGCGAAAAGGAAGCACGAGGGTTGCACAAAAAGTTAGGGGAACTCCTGATCGCCCTCTCGCTCCGTGCAGAGGCTCGGGGGTTCTTCCCACGATCTTGCCGAGACCCCGCGACCCGAACTCGCACTTGTGGGCTCGGTAAATACGATAACATCCCTCGGTCAACGTGAGAAAAGACCCTAGAGGAATGAATCCACTCCCCCAGGGCCTTGGGGGCTACACCCGACGGGTGCGCTCGCATGCACCCACCGAGGCCTCGAAGTATGAAACACTATTCCACCAGGAGCTACCGCAAGTCAAGCCTCGTCAAAACCTCAAGAAGAGCGCTCACACTCTCCCTGAGGCTCGGGGGCTACTGTCGGGTACCATAAAACAGGGTACCCCGAGCGTATACCAAAAGAATCACTTAAACCCCATCAAAAACAAGGCTAAAGGGTAAGCCATTTGTTAAACCCCGGCCTCGTCCGAGCCCACCGGCTCTCTGTCTCGCTCCTGGCCTCGCACGGGAGGTCTCGGCGGCCTATCGAACCTCCGCCTCGTGCGAGGCCTCGCACAGGGGGCCTCGACGGGGAACCGATTCTCCGTCTCGCCCGAGGCCCCACACGTAAAGCCTCGGACGAGATGTCGATTCTCCGTCTCGCTCGAAGCTGGCTCGGCAACAACCCGTCGCTTCCGCCTCGACCAGTCTCCCCGACAGCGTGGCGTGTCCTATTAATGCGCCAACTACTCCCGCGATATCAGCCGAACGACGGCTCGACACTGCAGAGTGGCCGATGAGACAAGAAGTCGCATCAGCGCCATATCGACCTGGACAGGGCGCGGCGGGGATTACCGGCCACTGTGCTCTGGTGATGTGCCCACTATCAGCGCCTGCACTACATTGTGCCACCTAACCCCCGCCCCAGAGACAACGCGGCATGGGGAGTCAAGTCCGGGTCACCATAGCCTCGGAATCAGCGTATGAGACCAACTACTCCCTCCAAGCCTCGGCAATCTACTTCAGGGGCTTGCAACCCTGGGATTCACATCTGCCGAGCCTCCCACGATGGTTCGGCCTCGGCACCGACTGAGCCTCGGCTTCTCGCGCAGTCAACACACAGTGACCAGCACGCCGACCGCCACGCCCGCTTCGAGGTAACACTGGAGCTCCCATGACGCACAGGATCGGATGTGACCGGCGTGTCGCCCTAGTACTTCAAGGACGAGACCACTCTGTCACCCACGCCGCCACAGTAACAGGCTACAGGGCTCGGACATGCCGCCTCCATTCGCACGACGCCGTGTAGCTAGCAAATGTATCACCCTTGTTCCCCCTTCAACTATAAAAGGGAGGGACCTGGGCCGTTTCTAGGGGGAGACGAATGATTTAGGCCTGCGCCCACACGGACGAACACACGAGCTCCCCCACAGCTTGAGATCAACATCTCAAGCAATCCACGCTGCTCCACCTAGAGACCTAGGACTAGCTCCCTCTCTCACCCTGCTTGTAACCCCCTACTACGAGCATTTCAGCGCAAGGAATACAAGATCGATCTCTCAAACTGGACATAGGGTACCCATTACCCGAACCAGTATAAACCTTGTGTCTCTTTACATCACCATCCGGGATTGGGAATACGTAGTACAAATTTACTAGTTGGTTGAGGGCTCGCCGGCCCAAAACACCGACAACTGGCCTAGTACATTTCATATAAAGAATGGTAATATTGTCTTGTGCCTTAATTTTTCCTTGCTGATGCTGCATGGTAACAGAATAGCAACTTTGATGTGTATGGTTTGTCCTCTACTTGCTGACTATTACTGTGTTGGATAGTTGGTCATGATCCAAACAGGGCCATAGTAGTTTGTTCCATGATTCACATATTTCTGAAAGACTGCCTGCATTAAGGATATATTTGTGGACTGCTACATCAGTCTACAATAGTATGTTCCTGCATATATCTTGTTCTTTTCAACATTTAAACTGTTGTAATCCCATCATTTTGTTTGCAATGGAAATTCTTACAGTTCTTGTAACTTGGGATACATATGTAGCATCTCATATAACCAATTTGTGTATGTACATATTTCTTGGTGATAAGCATGTTAAGGCATTCAAAGTTCTTGTAACTTGTGGTACATCTGTACCATCTCATATTGCTTCTTGGAACATTTGTCTGTATAGAGAACATACAACCTGTTAAGGCACATTTCATATCGCTTCTTGTAACCTGGGGTACATCTGTATCTGTACCATCTCAAATTTGTGTGTTTGTACTAAACATGATCACCTCAATCTTGTTTCACTGATTTTTGTACTGCGTGTAGATGAACTTTTGATCATCTGCAATTTTGTTCCACTAATTTTGTACTGCTTGTAGATGAACTTTTCTTCAAGTGATGACGAGGACGATTCTTCAAGTGATGACGAGGACGAAACACTTGAGGTTGCATTGAATCACCTGAAGATGATGCAACAGTATGGTGCCATTGCATGCATGCTTGCTGGTATGTACTACCATAATACTTTCATGAAAAAATCAAAGAGAAGAAAAACAAACCATCCGGATATGAAGAGGAAATGAGCCCTTAAGAATCCAACAGCTTGCTTCAATATGGTCAGGATGGGTAGGGAACTTTTTGATAGGCTCCATAATTTGCTAGTATATCATCATGTCTTGAAATGAAGGAGCAAGACCATGCATTCAAACAAACCTACAGATGGTGGCTAACGAGAGTAGTTTATGGTGTTGAGCTGGAGCTATGTTCGCTTGGCTGATAAGCCATGGCTGAAAGTCTTGTTGGCTGATTTGTTGTGAGAGAAAAATATTGTTCGTTGGCTGAAAAAGTACGGCTTATAAGCCAAGCGAACATGGCGTTAGTTCTTTTTGAAGTTTCAGGGTTGTTCATGGTGGTTTGTGTGTGTGTGTATGTTGTGGTGCTACTGTAGGTGTGTTGACTGGGGGAATGTCTCCGCCTCTCTCCTGGTTAATGAAAGACACCTCGGTCTCATGCATTGTTAGATGAAAAAAAGTGTATGGCTTGAAGTCATCAAATAAGTTGATGTCCATATGGGACCGTTCGCTGCAGCTTCTTTGCAGCGGCGGCTGCTGTTTGCACAGTGATAATACCCTGGCATACCTGCTTTAGCGATGTTTTTTATTGATCATTAGTGCTCCGCAATAAATTAGACAAGCTATAAATCGATTTGAGAGGTAAAAGAGGTGTGTTGTATGGTGTTATAAGCTTTCAGCTAATATTATCAAACTAAGAAGTTAGAGTATTCAATTTTATACGTTCGTCCATTTGCAATGCCATCGACTGTTCATTTGGTGGTTGAAGATGAAGCGAAGGATTTTGTTGAACTTACCCAAGCCTAAATCAAACTATAATAATAATAATAATACTTGCATGTATGGTACTGTATAATTTTATTCAAGGACTTATAATGACGGAGGACTTATAATGACGGACGCGGACTTTTTGAGGTGTGATTCGAGGTAATACATGTCAATCGTCACTTGTCGCAGCCGGGCAACCGCGTTCTCGAAGTCATAGTCAGGCTTCTCGCTTGTCTTTAACAAATTTTGGTACAAATTGAACTGGCCAACATTTCCACTCTATGCCGTGAAGATTTGAGGTAGGTGGAATGCAAGGATAAACCTATCATTTGGCTTTGAGCTAACCTTAGTGATCGACATCTCAATAATAACTCATCTTAACAACCTCCCACTTATATCCCAACAATTCCCATCTATCAAGCACATCTCTGCACCCTCAATATCTCACCTCCACACTCTAGTCGACAAGGACAGTTCCTGCCCGTCCTCGCCTCAACGGTCTCAAGCCGGACTTTAACCAACCAGGGGAAAAAGCACACATCTCTCACTAGTTGAAGTTAAGCAGAAGAACATGAATGACCATCGATCTAAAAATGTGTGGAGCGTGTACGCCTACCACAATAGCATAGCATGTGTATAAAGCAAGTGTCTATCCTAACAGCAGGTATGCCAGGGTGATAGGTTACGACAAAACAAGGCTCACAATTAATGTACCATGCACCATTACCACATAGCATATACACAAATAAAGTGCTAGCCATCTAGTTACATGTCTAATGTAGGGTTCTGCAAGTAGGTGAGACATGTCACCTTCGTTAACAAGGTCGTCACCCTAGGACTCTTGGACTATCGACAAAGTAAATCTTTGTTGTTTTCTTCATGGTCTCTCTTCTCGTATATTCTTCGAGCCACTACTTTCCTCGCATCCCTAGGACCTAGTAGAGCCTATCTAACACATGTTAATTAATCCTATTGGTTTGGGTTGTTATCACTGATACCTAAACTATACATAATCATGCACACGGACACATGATCCTTACGTACTAATGCTCACGTGTTATTGTTCCCCCATCATGACGACCTGCCCTACATCACACAGGCAAACCTTGTCGACGTCTTATCAAGTCACCATGAAGGATCTCCTATAGTTTTCCATGAGGTCCAGTGAAGAGTAATACTAGTGAACGCCCCCACGAGGTATGAGTAGTCAAAGGTCGAGAGGATATATAGGCACCATGTAGTGTGTGAAGAGGAGCGAGCCACATCACACCCTCTAGGTGAAGGGTTCGAGTGAGCACTACGTACATGCACGAAAAGGATCGTATAAGCGAACATGTGTCAACCATCGAAGGTGGTATGTACGTCCAAAGGTTTGGAGCTCGTCATCACTGGATTTGTTTCCCTATGTGGCGAAGTGGGTGTGTACGCATATAGGATGAAAAAATGGCAAATTTGCAAAGCCCGCTATGGCAAATAGCTAATTTTCTTTCTTAGACCCAACAGGGCCAATGGTCATCCTTCTAGACCTGTTTCACTAATTGTTTTCAAGAGCTAGAAGCTAGAAATCCTCTCGAAAGGCTAAACCCAACTCTAATCAAATCCCTAACTTGGCAAGAGTTTTTCACCACCAACACCTCTAGGCTGATTTCACTAACCATCTTTTCAAGAGCTAGAGACCACAAATCTGCCCGGAAAGGCTAAACCCAACTCTAATCAATCCCTAACGTCGCAGGAGTTCTTCACAGCCACCACCCCAAAACATGAATTTGGCCATCAATCGGAAAGTTAGAAATTTGGTAGATTCTCTCAACCTAAATCTATCACAAGATTTGGAAACAATCCTCATATATCAATCAAGAGTTACTACAGTTCTAGCAGGTTACTACGCTACAGACACTAACGCAAAGATGAACATGACGAGCCCAAAAACGGTGATCAGCAAGCACTTCATCGACGAGCTGGTCTCATGCGTCAGTGCGGCCCTGGAGAGCTGCTCTTCCGCCTTGCTTGTCTCGATGGCGGCCTTCTCCACGTTGGTCTCGACGACATAGATGGCCCCTTGCTGGTCATGGACTAGCTTTGCGAGGTCCACGAAGATCTCGTTGATCTCAGCGATCTCCTGCTGGATCTTGCATATCTCCCGCTCCCTCTCCTCGACGAGGGCCTCGTTGAAGGTGATCTCGTTGTCCAGCAGGGCTAGCTCCTGCGTCCTCCGTGATTCCACCAGCTGCTGCTGCTGCTGCATCTGGATGTTGTTGTATTGCTGATCGGCGGCGCCGGCAGTGGCATTGGCATTGTTCAGTTGTGATGATCCTATGGGAGAGCCGCCGTAGCTGGGCGGCGACGGAGGAGGAAACATCGGCGGCACACGACGGGCGGCGGCGGCGGTTTCCTGGCGATCGGCCTCGATGATCCGGCCCTGCACCCACTGGAACTCCCTGAGCGCGGCCTGGAAGTCCGTGGCCAGGTTGGGCCCGACGGCAGCGGCGGCGGCGGGGTCGGCCAGCCTCCGCGCCGTATTCCGAGCCAGGCGCGTGACGTCGGCGCGCGCCCTGCGGATGCGCTCCCGGACCACGCGGGCGTCGCCGGCGCCGGCGGCGATCTCGTGCGAGAGGCGGCGGAGCTCCGACACCTTGGTGTTGATCTGGAAGACGCAGTGCGCCACCACGGCATGTGGCGGCGGCGGAGGACGAGGAGGCAGGCCCGCCTCCAGGTCGTGGCAGACGTCCTGGAAACTCATCGGCGTGGCGGCTGTCGCGCGCTGTGAGCCGGGGCGTCTGATCCTTCAATGCTGCTGGCGATCTGCGTAGGGAGCGGAGGACTCGTATTTAAGGACGGCGCGGCGGTGGCGGTGGCGGTGTCGCTGGTGAAGCCTGCTGAAACGGAGGCGGCGAGTCGGAGTCGGGCCGAGCGGTCGACTTTATCTTACGTCCGTACCGGACTTCGGAGGCAGCGTTGAAACGGAGACGGTAACCCTTCCAATTGCTTGGCAGCCGCCAGCGTGAGAGGGAGTCAGGCACGGAAAGGACTGAATATAGATGGATTTGCATATGCGGAATGCGGAATACATGTCGGGGAAGAAGAGGACAACGCAGAAATCGTTCACAATTTTTGTTTAGAGATTATAGAGAAGAAAATAAGATGTTTTTTTTTTGTAAAAAAAGAAGAAGAATTGTTTAGATTAGAGAAGAAAATAAGATGTTTTTTGTAAAAAAATGAAGGAAAAGAAAAATACCAAGCTCAGTTGGTGCTCAGTTCATCTGAATTATGGGAGAGATGAATGTGACAACTCGTGTAGTCACGAGAGCATGTCATCATCGCTCGGTTATACACTATTGGGGTGAGATAGCTTGGAACCCGTGACCTCAGGTTAAGAGATCAAACAAGCCAACCAAATTTTCCATCAACCCGTTATTGTGAAGCTGGGGCACAGATTAAGATTAAATTGTCTGAACAAAACAGCTGGAGTCCATCAGCAATGATATCATCCACGTCAGCAGGAAAACAATTTCCGTCCAATTTACATTCGACGGCTAATTATGGGCATGGTTGGCTTTCAATTCTTGCCCAGCCAAAACCATGGCATACCAAAATTTGTAGTTATTAATTGGTTCATTGTCAAAAAATTGGCATACCAATATGTTGACACCAAATTTTGACCGGAATACAAAAGAACCTTGAATTTCGGAATCTGCTGGAGAAAGCAGAGATATTTGCAAAAATCGGCTAAGCGAGTTGCCGTTCGAAGCAGCTAAAACGAGGTGACGTCATCATTTCAAGGGTGAGCCGGGTCAGCAAAGGATGGCGGTAACCTGAAACAAGAAGACACTGTGGACTCCGTAGAAAGAAAAATTTGGAGTCCAAATTATCTTAATTTAGTATATTTTGTTTTCTTTTTTAAGTTTTGTAATCGGTTTTGATTGATCAGTACTCATAGTCAAGCCTCAGGTATAAATATTAGACACCGGCTATTATAATAGACATCTCTCATCGATCAATCAAACAAGTACCTTTACTTTTCGGCTTACGCCACCTCGTAGGAGTAGGAGTAGAGTAGATCTCGGCGAGTTCTTCGGGCAAGCAGGGCTGCATCGGTTAGGTCCGACCTCCGGTTTGTTTGTGAGTATCCGTCACGACTTATACTTTGTTTATAAGGCTGCATCGGTTAGGTCTGACCTCTTGTAAGCTTTGTATAAGTTAGTTATCAACTTTTATCAGTAATTGTAAGGTTGCATCGGTCTGGCTCGATCTCATACAATTTCTGGTACAAGTTATCCCTCGATTCTTATCAAAATTTGTAAGGTTGCATCGATCCGGCTTGATCTCATGCAAATTTTGATACGGATTAGTTATCGGTTAAATCTATTAAGATTGGTAGGGTTTTCTTACTGTTTTTAATAGATTTGGTAGTCATCGATCTGGTTATCATTGGTATTCTTATTATTTGTAACAACATCACTCCTCACCCGATTAAGATCGAAACGAATCGGCTTTATATCTCTTTAAGCTATCGTCTTGTCGCTTTACATCGTCTAGATCTCACTTTTGACGATGGTTTTGGCTAGATTAGTCATTTTATTTAAATATTGATCGAAGCTAGCATGTGGTAAAGGCGTGTTTGATCCTAAGTAAAGCTTGTTAGTTGATGAAATCTAGTCTAGAATTGTTATTATGGCCACCATCGATCCAGTGGACCCCCACTGTGAGCACTATAGATTAAAAATTATTAATTAATAAGTCTTGCTTATGGTCAAATATAGTCTTTGGCTGCATGCTATGTTCGCATCGGCTATTTAGCCGATCGCTCGCGCTTTTCACGATCGTAACATGCTTTTCACGATTCTGTTAAGTGTGAATGAATTCATATTCTTTGAAGGTTTAATCTGTTATCTTTATTATGGCTATCATCGATCCGATCGAACTCCACTGTTAGAGATAATAGGTTGGATCTGATAGGTTTATGGATCTGTCCATGTTTAATGGCTGAGTGTTTACATGTTATGAGCTTACCTTCACCGAAATCGGCTATTTTAGCCGATAGCCCGCTTGTTGAGAATATACTAGCTATTCATATGTTTGTACTTGTTCTTATTCTGGTCAAAAGCTAGTATGTGTAACACCTCTGGTGTTTTGACCTAGCACTAAAATTTGACATGTCATCATATGCATTGCAAAGCATTCATATAGTATAAAGTTTTGAATGCATTCACTAAATAAGGTTTAGTTCATAATGTTGTTATTTCATGTGATGTGATTTAAAATCCTAAATAAAGATCATGACTACAAGGGTCAAAATTCATGTGATCATGTGAAGTCATGTGTCATTTGACTCAAATAACCCTAATGGGCCATGTTACTGGTCAAAAATCAAAATTTAAGTAAAAGGAAGACAAATCAACTTTGGATTCAAATTCAAATCACAAAAGTCATTTTTGCCCCTTTTGACTAATTCAAAATCCATGTGGAATTTGGGGTTGAGGCAAAAAGCAAAGTTGGAGATTATTATATGTAGATCAACTTTGGTATTCAAAGTTTTTCAAGTTTACATATAAAATTTGGAGTAATTTTGAAATGATTCAAATGCTCAAATGCACCCCAAATTCAAATTTCAAAATGGAGGCAGAATTTGAAAATATTCCTAGAAGCAAAGTTGTAGAGTTTGAAAAATTGAACAACTTTCATTTTTGGAGATTTTCAACTTCTTTAGAAAATTTGAGAGCAATTTGAAAAATGGACTCAGTGGCAGTTCTGTAAATATTTCAAAAATCAAAATCCACCTCTCTGCTTGCCGCCGGCGCCACGCGGATGTCGCCGCCGATCTGATTTCGCCGCTTCCTCGCGCCTTGACACGCAGCTGGTGCCGTGGTGGGTCCGTCCGTGCACTGTCGTCACCGGGCAGTCCCTTCCTGGCTATAAATAGCAGCAGTCGCCGTCGTCGTCCCCGTTTCCCCCTTCTGCTCTGCTCCGCCGCCAGCTAGCTCCGTCGCTCGCTATAGCCATCGTCGAGCAGTCTCCATCGTGCCCAGCTATGCCAACACGATCGCCTCGGCCTTGCGCTTCTCTGCGGCTTGCTCACGTCGCTTAGGTTGGCCGGAATCGCCCGGCGCAACATCTTCTTCCCCGAGTCCAGCCGGAGCTCCACCACCATCGCCTCGACGTGGCCAGGCCATTCCAGACCGTCTCCGCCTTCACCAAGCCCACCGGCGTGACCGTGGTGAGCTACTGAACGTGATGTTCACTTCGCTTTTGACTCTACCGCATTCTCGCCGGGGTTACACCATGAGCCGTCGTGCTCGAGCCGCCATGGTCGGCGTGGGGTCTTCTCCGGTGCGCCTTCTGCCGATCTGAGGGCTGGGATGAGTTCGTAGCAGTGTGTAGGTCATTTGGGTGCAGTCTGCCTCGTCGGAGCGTCACCGTCGGCGCATTTTGGGGCCGGCCAGTGAGGGCAGCGCCGTCGTGAACTGTATGAGTCGCTGACGAGTGGGGTCAGCCTGTCAGTGAGAAGGAAGAAGAAGAACAGTGATGTTTTGTTATTTTCTGATTTTGAATAGTGCTAAATCTTTGGAAATTTGTAGAAAAATAATCATAGCTCCAAAAATTCTAAAAATTTTTGTGTAGCTTTTGTACATGCTCTAGTATGGTTTAAAAATATGAAACTTGAAATATGAATAAATTTTTAATGTTCAAATATTCAGTCCATTAATTGATAAATGCAATTTCCATGATTTTTGTAGGCCACTGTATAATTCCAAAAATTATGAAATTTGTTTTGGTACACTAATTTGTCATGAGGAAGCTTACATAAAATTTTGAGGTCATTTGGAACAAGTTCATTTTTGGGCTTATTTCCAAATTAATTCAAAAATAAATAAAAGCAAACCCTAAGTGTTTGATTAGTGTTTGATCTTGTTTTGGTCATGTTTTGTGACCAGTAGGGTTCAAGATCAGTTTGGTCAGAGAGTTCACCGTAGTGGTCGGAGAGTTCACCGTAGTGGTCGGAGAGTTCACCGAAGTGGTCGAAGAGCTCGCCGAAGTGGTCGGTGCTGGCGTGGTCACATCCGTTATGAATATGGTTTGGTTAGTTTGGCTTGTAACTGTACCATGAAAGAAAGTTGTATTCAAGGTGTTGTTATATTTCATGCACCATGAAAGCATCATGTTTACATTATCATCATGTTGAAGCATATGCTATTATTTCGTGTAGAACCCGAGAGTGAAACAATTCTAGTTGAGCAAGTTCTGAAAGAGTCCCCGGTGTCACGGGATTCGGTAATCGTGATACTGATCCAGAACCCGAGATCGTTAATGAAGGCAAGCCCCGGTTTATGCATTAAACCCTTACCTTGTTTACTTTGAAAAGTTTATCACCTATGTTACTTATTGCATTAAGTTGATTAATTCAAATGTTACCTACTTGATGCATTGCCTACCTTGTTAATTGTTTACCATCCTTGAAGATGTTTTCATTTACAAAGGCGTAGAATGCTTAGTGTGCTTTATGGTAGGTTTTCAAAGCAAAAGTTTCGATACAATCAAAGATGGCATACTGGCCAAAGAGAGAAAGAAGATAGAATGAACTAGAGACTAGTCGGGTGACTTATCTTGAATGTTGGGTAATGTTGCCGACTATGTCGCTTAAAGGCCACTCATTGTGGATCTTCTAAACGAGACACTTTGTAGTACTGGTCACATACTCCGGTAAGCCTACTTCGGCTAATCCGATACTAAGACGAATGCCCATGCACTGGGAGTGGAGAGATGGCGGGAGTAGCGTGTACCCTCGTGGCTAGAATGTGGCCAGATTTGAGGTGTGCTGTGCTCTCGGATGGCGTGGAGATGGCTTAGTATAGGAGGATCCGGTAGCGAGGTTGATATATGCAAGATTAAGTTCTACATATGTCGTGTGATAAGGAATCCCCAGTTGGGACTTGAATCAATTCAAATTGCCGATGCTCCACGGATATAGAGACTCGATTCATTATAGAAGCAATGCAGGACTGGTGAATTACTAAAATATGAGAAAAGAATGGAATGAGAAGGAATGGAATATGGGAAATGTACATTTAGTTGAAATAATGAACTAAAAGAACTTAGGGGTAAAACTTGAAAATAGAATAAGCATAGTAAGCTTTTGGCAATGAACTTTTGAATCTTGCTACATCCTTACCTTGTCCCAACACCTGCATCTTTAAATCTTTCAACCCCTGTTACGTCGGGTTAGTCTTGTTGAGTACCTTTGTACTCAGGGTTTGTTAACCCTTGTTGCAGGTGAGTCGCATGTGCAGGCTTGTTTTGGTCCCTACTGCATGTCTGTGTTTGAAGTCAATGACGATGAGGAGTGATGAATGGCCTTTGGACAAGGCACTAGTTTGTTTGATAAATAATGTTAATGTAATATTATCCCGCTACTATGGTTGTATGACACTTATGGTATTGTAAGTTTGAAAACAACTGGTTTGTAAACTATGTTATCTTAAGACTTTCACTATCTTTACTCTGATGTATATATTTGAATAAACTGTTGTAATCTGCAATGTCTATGATTGGGATCCTGTTTGAAAAGAGAATCGTGGATGATTCGGGTTTCCTGAGGACACCCAACAGACCTGTTGAGTTGTTGGGAACTCGTGAACGCTATCCGAGGTCTGTTAAGACAACGATAGGTGCACGTGGGCCCGATTTCTTAGGAGGTTCTGCCACAGCTGGTATCAGAGCGTTCCCATCTAAGATCATTGTAGGTTACTTTGAAAAACCTTCAAACTGATTTGGATCAAAGAAAGTAAACTTGATATTTTAAAGTTCAAATTTCTTTCTTCTTACCTTTGATCTAGCCTCAATCCTGTCTTATTTGAAAGTTTGTGGCGGATAATATGATTAGGTTTGTCCTATGTATTAAAAATCTAGTACTTATGATTATATAAATCTTTTGTACTTAGATTCGTAAGATCGATTCATGCATCATGCTTGAGCACCTTGCATAAATAATTCCCCTTAATAGTGGTTGGGTAAGTAATGTCAATACCATTCTTGCTAACCTCCATTATCCTCAAGCTATTCTTATAGTCCTACCTTAAATCCTACAGGCTATGGCAAAGACCAAGGTAACCGCACGCAAGTCCACTGGACCTCATGGAGTCCCTCGTCACCAGTTGGCACCAAGAAACCACGAGCTTGGTGAAGGGAGTTCCAAGAACCTAGGAGAGGAAGGATCTTCAAGCAACCCCGCCAACGTCGAGAACCTCAACAAGGAGCTCAACACTCTTCGTCGAGCTCATGCCAAAGATCAAGAAGAGCTGGCGAAAATGCAAAGGGGCATTACCATGACCATGGAGCTGTGAAATGAAGCCTAGACACAAGAGGATGTGGCCAATGAACGCGTCCATGAGTTGGAGTTCTACGTAGAAGACCTGGAGATGGACAATGCCATTCTTCATGAGAATGTCCACATGCTGTACGCTCAACTTCATCCACCTCATGGGGATGGTGAAGTTACAGATGAAGAAATGATTGTAGCTCTAGGAGAAGTCGAGAATGAAGAAGAGGAGGATCTTGAGGAGTTAGTGTACTTCTCGGATGAAGATGAGGTTTCGTCCGATATGGGCACGAATGCCGAAGACTGAGAGCTCGGAGTAGTAATGGTTCCTTTACTGCTTTCCTAGTAAACCAGGGTTGTCTTGTGAGATACAAGACATGTAATTTAAATAAGTAACCCTTTGTAGCATGAAACCTTTTAAATGCTTTCAATAAAGAATAATGTAAGTAAACGTGTTTCTCTAACAGATGCCTCGACCTATCACCCGAACTGGTGCTAGTGGCTTGCATGACGATGATGAGTGCCCAAATCCTCCACCTATGCCTTCGACTATGGCAGATGCCATAGCCGCACTCATCAACGCAACGGCAGAGAATGCTAGGCTGTTAAGGGAATTGGCGCAGAACCAGCAGGCACCATACCCTAATCATGGCCGTCGTAATAATGGAAATGATGAGTCAACCTATGTTGATTTTACTGACACACGTCCACCGGTGTTCTCTAAGGCAGAAGAACCTTTAGAAGCAGATGATTGGCTTAGAACAATAGAGCAAAAGTTTGAGCTGATTCACTGTACCGAGGTTCAGAAACCTAGGTTTGCGGCACAGCAACTCCGAGGAGCTGCTGGTGCCTGGTGGGCAAATTTGGTAGCAGTACAGCCCGCTGGTCACCAAATCAACTAGAGGGAGTTCAAGGATGCCTTCAGGGCACACTATATTCCAGATGGTGTGATGACCATGAAGTTAGAAGAGTTCTTAGCTCTTAAGCAAGGGGAGCACCCGGTGATGCATTATGTTGGGCGTTTCAATCACCTGTCGCAGTATGCTATAGAGTATGTGAATACTGATAGGAAGAAGAAGAATCATTTTCTTAGAGGCCTGAACACTAAACTTCAGACCATGATGGCAACTTGTGGTAACGCAACTTACCATGAGACAATCAACATTGCTATCGCTTCAGAGGAGAATTACCGCCGACACAAGGAGGCGAAGAAAAAGAAAATATCTGCTTCCGGATCATCAAGTGGCAAGCGTTAGAAGATAGTATACCATCCTCAGAATCATGGCCGTATGCCATTCCACCCACAACAAGGCCAAAGCAGGCAGCAGATCTTCATTCGCCCTGCAACTAATACGCCTTATACTCATCAAGCACCGCAGCAGCAAAATAATACAAATAATGCAAACCGCAATGCTACTTCCCAGAATCACAATTTTCCATGCTATAATTGTGGTAAACCCAGACACTTTTCCTGAGAATGTCCATATCCTAGAAAGAATAATCCTGATGCACCCAAAGCCCCTGTTACTCAAGCTCAAAATTAGTACAAGGGCAATGCTCAGAACAGTCAGAAGGGTCAGGCTGAAATGAAAACTGGAAGGGTCTTCTATACTCAAGTGGAATCTATTCCAGAAGGAGAACCAGTAATGATGGGTATGTTTCCCATTGCTAAGCATCCTGCAATTACCTTATTTGATTCTGGTGCATCCCATATATTCATCAATCGTACATTTGTTGTGAAGCATAGAATAGCTATTGGGGAAATAAAAGAACCATATCATATACAGTCGCTTGGGGGACGAATCTGTACAAGGGAGGTAGTTCAGCATGTACCTATTGATTTGGGAGGTTATGAGTTCCCTACCAATATGCTGATATTAAAGGATCAAGATATAGATGTGATCCTTGGTATGAACTGGTTAACTCAACACGGGGCTATCATAGATGTCCTACGTAGAACCATAAGGGTAAATGCACCTGGCAGCAAAACCCAACTTCTCATCCAACTTCCCTTTTCTAAGAGTACAGTGGAAACAGTCTGTGCAACTATTGTTGAAGGAGCCGAGAAAATTTCAGTGGTATGTGAGTTTACGGATGTCTTTCCCGATGATCTGCCTGGTCTGCCACCAGACCGAGACGTAGAGTTCAGAATTAATCTGAAACCAGGGACAGCACCAGTGTCCAGATGAGCATATAGGATGCCACCCAAAGAGCTAGCAGAATTAAAAATGCAACTACAAGAGTTGTTAGACAAGGGTTTCATTCAACCCAGTTCATCACCTTGGGGATGCCCTGCTATCTTCGTGAAAAAGAAGGACCAAACCTTAAGGTTATGTGTTGACTGTCGGCCATTAAATGAAGTCACCATAAAGAACAAATACCCCTTACCCCGAATTGATTTGCTTTTTGATCAACTTGCGGGAGCTAAGGTATTCTCGAAGATAGACTTAAGATCAGGCTACCACCAGATTAAGATCAGACGTGAAGATGTGCCGAAGATAGCGTTTACTACCCGATATGGTCTATATGAGTATCTAGTCATGTCTTTTGGGCTGACCAATGCCCCGGCTCATTTCATGTACCTGATGAACTCAGTTTTCATGCCCGAGTTAGATAAGTTTGTCGTGGTGTTTATTGATGACATTCTTATCTATTCTAAGAGCAAAGAGGAACATGCGGAACATCTCCGTATTGTTCTACAAAGATTAAGAGATCACTAACTATATGCCAAATTCAGCAAATGTGCATTTTGGTTGGAGGAAGTACAATTTCTGGGTCATGTGCTATCTGCTGAAGGTATAGCTGTTGATCCGAGCAAGGTAGAAGAAGTCCTTAACTAGAAAGCACCTACAAATGTTCATCAAGTTCGTAGTTTTCTGGGGTTGGCAGGGTATTATCGTCGGTTCATCCCTGACTTCTCCAGGATTGCGAAGCCAATTACTGGATTGCTGAAAAATCAAACTAAGTTTGTATGGTCAATAGAATATGAAGAGGCCTTTCAGACATTGAAAAAGTTGTTGACAACTGCACTAGTATTAGCACAACCTGATATCGAGAGGCCATTTGATATCTATTGTGATGCATCTAGAATTGGTATTGGCTGTGTTCTGATGTAAGAAGGCAGAGTCATAGCATACTGAAGGGTCAAGATGGCGACTAGAGGGGGGGTGAATAGTCTTTTCTAAAACTTAATCGCGTCGGCTAACCGATACAAATGTGGAATTAAAACTATCGGTCTAGTCAAGACTATACCCCACTATATATGTTCACTAGCACCTTGCAAAGATAACAATTATGCAACAAAGGTGCCGGGCTAGATAGAGCTCTCCTAACCAATTCTAGAAGTAAGGTCACACAAACCTATGCCGCTAGTACTTTAAGCAACAAGGGAGCTCCTACACATGCTAGTAAGCAAAAGCACAAAGCTAACTAAGCTCACTAGCAATGCTTAATAACAAGGCGACCAATGCCAAATTAGAGAGCGCAATTACTTAGCTACACAAACTAAGTAATGTGACTAACAAGGTTACACAAACCAAATTAGCCACGCAAGGGAGCTACTTCTATGCTACACAAGCAAGAAGGTAATTAGCAAGCTACACAAGCTATCTAATTACAAGAGCAACTACACAAGCTTAATATGTATAAAAGTAATTGCAAGCTTGTGTAATGGGGATGCAAACCAACGGGAAGAACAAGGTTGACACGATGATTTTTCTCCCGAGGTTCACATCTTTGCCAACACGCTAGTCCCCGTTGTGTCGACCGCTCACTCGGTGGTTCGGCGGCTAATTAGCATCACCCGCTAAGCCCGCACGTCGGGCGCCGCAAGAACCTACCCCTTGAGTGAGGATAGCTCAATGACACGCTTTACTAAAGTTGCTCTTCGCGACTCCCGCGGGGCGAGCACAAGTACCCCTCACAAGCACTTCTCCGGAGCGCCGCACAAGCTTCTTGCGGGCTTCAACGGAGACCACCACCAAGCCGTCTAGGAGGTGTCAACCTCCAAGAGTAACAAGCACCACCGGCTTGCAACTCGATCACCTAGTGCCACTCGATGCAACCTCACGATGCAATCGCACTAGAATCGCTCACTCACACAATCGAATGATCACTATCAAGTATATGTGTGATGGAGGGCTCCCAAGCACTCACAAGCATGGACACTAAGTCCCTTGAGGTGCTCAGCACCGGCCATGGCCGAAGGCCACTTCTATTTATAGCCCCGAGGGCTAAACTAGCCGTTACCCCTTCACTGGGCAACGGTCGGGCCGACTGGACGCTCCGGTCGTGTTGACCGGACGCTGGACCTCAGCGTCCGGTCGCCCACAGACGACCACGTGTCCCGGTTCCAACGGTCACTTGACCTGACCGGACGCTCCAGCTTCTACTGACCGGACGCTGAACCCCCAGCGTCCGGTCGTTTCTAGTAAGCTCCCAAGCATGACCGGACGCGTCCGGTCGAACGCGATCGGACGCAGCCAGCGTCCGGTCACACTCCAGCTACTATGTCACCGTACGTCAGCCTGACCGGACGCAGCCTTCCAGCGTCCGGTGCATTCAGATCCAGCGTCCGGTCAGTTGACCGACGCCGGCATCTTCGCGACCAACACGTTTTCACTTCTAACTTCTTCACCCTTGCTCCAATGAGCTAACCACCAAGAATTTGCATCCGGCGTAATAGAAAATAGGCATTCCATTTTCCCGAAAGCGCCGAATCCCGCCGAGGATGTTAGCCACTCAACTTGCCACGCCACTCGATCCTAGCGACAATGCAAAGTTAGATCACTCGAGTGGCACTAGATGACCGATATACAAACAAGTTTGCCCCTCTTGATAGTACGGCCATCGATCCTAAACCCGGTCATAAACTTCTCTACACACCTATGACCGGTGAAATGAAATGCCCTAGGTTATACCTTTGCCTTGCGCATTCCATTCCATCTCCTTCAATGTTGATGCAACACATGCACCAACACGATCAACAATGATATGATCCACTTCATATCATCACATGATCATATTGGTTCATCGATCTTGACTCTACTTGCTCTTCACCGTTGCCATCGTCCATCGGCGCCAAGTCTTGCTCAAGCTTCACCGCCACGCGGTCCATCACTCCAAAGCCTTCGACTTGCCCTTCACGCTTGCAACCGGTCCATCAAGCCAAGTCTTGTCTTGATCTTCTCCACCTTGATCACATGACTCAATGTCATGTCTCATGTGCATTTAAGCTCCTTCATCATCACATGTGTGAGCTTTGTAACATCTCCAAGCCATTTTCACCTTCATGGCATATGTTGCTCACACACATGTACCTGTGGACTAATCACCTATGTATCTCACATAAACACAATTAGTCCACCTAGGTTGTCACTCAATTACCAAAACCAAACAAGGACCTTTCACATACGCTTCTAGACAACTCAAGAAGCATGAAGAACATTATCCCACCCATGATCTTGAATTAGCTGTTGTTGTTCATTCACTCAAGATTTGGCGACATTATTTGTTGGGCAATATATGTCATATCTATACGAATCACAAAAGTTTGAAATACATCTTCACCCAGTCAGAATTGAATATGAGGCAGAGAAGATGGTTGGAACTTATTAAAGATTATAATTTAGAAGTACACTATCATCCGGGCAAGGCTAATGTGGTTGCCGATGCCCTGAGTCGCAAGAGTCATTGTCATTGTCTGACTATAGAGCCTATACAATGAATGTTGTGTCAAGAGATGGAGCATCTGAATTTACAAATCATAGAACAAGGTTCCCTGTCCAATATTATAATTGAGTCCACTATCAAAGATCAGATCATTGATGCTCAACGGAAAAGTAAGGGCATAACCCATATTAAGGATAAAGTCAGATCTGGGAGACCAACATGTTTCAAGATTGATGAATCAGATGTCGTATGGTTCAAGGATAGATTGGTAGTACCCAAAAATCCGAAGCTACAAAAGCAGATTCTTGATGAAGCTCATTCTACAAGATACTCCATTCATCCGGGTAGCAACAAAATGTATCATGATCTGAGAAAGAGATATTGGTGGACCAAAATGAAAATAGAAATAGCTCAATATGTAGCCAAGTGTGATATTTGTCAGAGAGTCAAAGCGGTTCATATGAAGACTGTAGGTCCGTTACATTCGTTGCCAGTTCCATCTTGGAAGTGGGAAGATATTTGTATGGACTTCATCGTGGGATTGCCCAGGACATCTGCAGGCTACAATTCAATATGGGTTATTGTTGATCGTCTAACCAAGATAGCTCATTTCTTAGCAGTCAGAGATAAATATCGAGCAGAACAATATGCCAAGCTTTATCTTGATAGAATCTTCAGTCTGCATGGAGCACCCAAGACCATTGTCTCTGACAAAGGGTCATTGTTCATATCCAAGTTTTGGAAAAGTCTACATGAGTCTTTAGGAACTAAACTTATTCGTAGTTCTGCTTATCATCCGCAAACAGATGGACAGACTGAAAGGGTAAATCAAATTCTTGAAGATATGTTAAGAGCATGTGTTCTTTCCTTTGGTGCTAAATGGGATGAATGCCTTCCCTTAGCTGAATTCTCGTATAATAATAGCCATCAAGAGAGCATTAAAATGGCACCATTTGAAGCATTGTATGGCCGTAGGTGCCAAACACCTTTAAATTGGTCAGAAGCTGGAGAACGTTAGTTCTTTGGACCGGATGTGGTCAAGGAAGCTAAAGAGAAAGTTAAACTCATACAAGCTAATATGAAGCTAGCTCAATCTCGATAGAAAAACTATGCTGATAAGAGGAGACGACCGCTAGAATTCAAAGTGGGAGATTATGTCTACCTCAAGGTATCACCGATGAAAGGAGTTCATCATTTTGGGATTCGGGGAAAGTTGGCACCCCGTTATGTAGGTCCTTTTCAAATCCAACAACAATGTGGACAAGTCGCCTATCGCGTCAAGCTACCAGATCATATGTCAGCTATGCATGATATCTTCCATGTATCTCAGTTAAAGAAGTGTCTTCAAGTACCTGACCAAGAGATCGACTTTGGTGATGTAGAAATAGAACCTAATTTGACTTATGCCGAGTACCCCATTAGAGTCTTAGATCAGAAAGATCGAGTCACTCGTAGACGTACAATCAAGTTCTACAAAGTACAATGGAATCAACACACTGAAGATGAAGCTACTTGGGAGTCCGAGGATTACTTAGAAGAGAACTTTCCTGACTTCTTTGCTTCTATCTAGTTGCAATACCTTGTCTATATTGTAACTTGTCTTGTTGTTAACAGAATGCAAAACCCCCTCACTAGCCTTTTGAATAAAGTTATGATGTGTTAGCTTGACATATTTCCTTTTCCATTTCTTAGCCTTAAGTTTTAAATCTCGGGATGAGATTTCTTTAAGGGGGAAGGGTTGTAACACCTCTGGTGTTTTGACCTAGCACTAAAATTTGACATGTCATCATATGCATTGCAAAGCATTCATATAGTATAAAATTTTGAATTCATTCACTAAATAAGGTTTAGTTCATAATGTTGTTATTTCATGTGATGTGATTCAAAATCCTAAATAAAGATCATGACTACAAGGGTCAAAATTCATGTGATCATGTGAAGTCATGTGTCATTTGACTCAAATAACCCTAATGGGCCATGTTACTGGTCAAAAATCAAAATTTAAGTAAAAGGAAGACAAATCAAATTTGGATTCAAATTCAAATCACATAAGTCCTTTTTGCCCCTTTTGACTAATTCAAAATCCATGTGGAATTTGGGGTTGAGGCAAAAAGCAAAGTTGGAGATTATTTTATGTAGATCAACTTTGGTATTCAAAGTTTTTCAAGTTTACATATAAAATTTGGAGTAATTTTGAAATGATTCAAATGCTCAAATGCACCCCAAATTCAAATTTCAAAATGAAGGCAGAATTTGAAAATATTCCTAGAAGCAAAGTTGTAGAGTTTGAAAAATTGAACAACTTTCATTTTTGGAGATTTTCAACTTCTTTAGAAAATTTGAGAGTAATTTGAAAATTGGACTCAGTGGCAGTTCTGTAAATATTTCAAAAATCAAAATCCACCTCTCTGCTTGCCGCCGGCGCCACGCGGATGTCGCCGCCGATCTGATTTCACCGCTTCCTCGCGCCTTGACACGCAGCTGGTGCCATGGTAGGTCCATCCGTGCGCTGTTGTCACCGGGGCAGTCCCTTCCTAGCTATAAATAGCAGCAGTCGCCGCCGTCGTCCCCGTTTTCCCCTTTTGCTCTGCTCCACCGCCAGCTAGCTCCGCCGCTCGCCATAGCCATCGTCGAGCAGTCTCTATCATGCCCAGCTACGCCAACGCGATCGCCTCGGCCTTGCGCTTCTCTGCGGCTTGCTCACATCGCTTAGGTTGGCCGAAATCGCCCGGCACAACATCTTCTTCCCCGAGTCCGACCGGAGCTCCGCCACCATCGCCTCGACGTGGCCAGGCCATTCCAGACCATCTCCGCATTCACCAAGCCCACCGGCGTGACCGTGGTGAGCTACTGAACATGATGTTCACTTCGCTTTTGACTCTACCGCATTCTCGCCGAGGTTACACCGTGAGCCGTCGTGCTCGAGCCGCCATGGTCGGCGAGGGGTCTTCTCCGGTGCGCCTTCTACCGATCTGAGGGCTGGGATGAGTTCGTAGCAGTGTGTAGGTCATTTGGGTGCAGTCTGCCTCGCCGAAGCGTCACCGTCGGTGCATTTTGGGGCCGACCAGTGAGGGCAGCGCCGCCGTGAACTATATGAGTCGCTGACGAGTGGGGTCAGCCTGTCAGTGAGAAGGAAGGAGAAGAACAGTGATGTTTTGTTATTTTTTGATTTTGAATAGTGCTGAATCTTTGGAAATTTGTAGAAAAATAATCATAGCTCCAAAAATTCTGAAATTTTTTTTGTAGCTTCTGTATATGCTCTAGTATGGTTTAAAAATATGAAACTTGAAATATGAATAAATTTTTAATGTTAAAATATTCAGTCCATTAATTGATAAATGCAATTTCCATGATTTTTGTAGGCACTGTATAATTCCAAAAATTATGAAATTTGTTTTGGTACACTAATTTGTCATGAGGAAGCTTACATAAAATTTTGAGGTCATTTGGAATAAGTTCATTTTTGGGCTTATTTCCAAATTAATTCAAAAATAAATAAAAGCAAACCCTAAGTGTTTGATTAGTGTTTGATCTTGTTTTGGTCATGTTTTGTGACCAGTAGGGTTCAAGATCAGTTTGGTCGGAGAGTTCACCGTAGTGGTCGGAGGGTTCACCGCAGTGGTCGGAGAGTTCACCGTAGTGGTCGGAGAGTTCACCGCAGTGGTCGGAGAGTTCACCGTAGTGGTCGGAGAGTTCACCGTAGTGGTCGGAGAGTTCACCGAAGTGGTCGGAGAGCTCGTCGAAGTGGTCGGTGCTGGCATGGTCACATCCGTTACGAATATGGTTTGGTTAGTTTGGCTTGTCACTGTACCATGAAGGAAAGTTGTATTCAAGGTGTTGTTATATTTCATGCACCATGAAAGCATCATGTTTACATTATCATCATGTTGAAGCATATGCTATTATTTCGTGTAGAACCCGAGAGTGAAACAATTCTAGTTGAGCAAGTTCTGAAAGAGTCCCCGGTTGTCACGGGATTCGGTAATCATGATACTGATCCGGAACCCGAGATCGTCAACAAAGGCAAACCCCAGTTTATGCATTAAACCCTTACCTTGTTTACTTTGAAAAGTTTATCACCTATGTTACTTATTGCATTAAGTTGATTAATTCAAATGTTACCTACTTGATGCATTGCCTACCTTGTTAATTGTTTACCATCCTTGAAGATGTTTTCATTTACAAAGGCGTAGAATGCTTAGTGTGCTTTATGGTAGGTTTTCAAAGCAAAAGTTTCGATACAATCAAAGATGGCATACTGGCCAAAGAGAGAAAGAAGATAGAATGAACTAGAGACTAGTCGGGTGACTTATCTTGAATGTTGGGTAATGTTGCCGACTATGTCGCTTAAAGGCCACTCATTGTGGATCTTCTGAACGAGACACTTTGTAGTACTGGTCACATACTCCGGTAAGCCTACTTCGGCTAATCCGATACTAAGACGAATGCCCACGCACTAGGAGTGGAGAGATGGCGGAAGTAGCGTGTACCCTCGTGGCTGGAATGTGGCCGGATTTGAGGTGTACTGTGCTCTCGGGTGGCGTGGAGACGGCTTAGTATAGGAGGATCCGGTAGCGAGGTTGATATATGCAAGATTAAGTTCTACATATGTCGTGTGATAAGGAATCCCCAGCTGGGACTTGAATCAATTCGAATTGCCGGTGCTCCACGGATATGGAGACTCGATTCATTATAGAAGCAATGCAGGACTGGTGAATTACTAAAATATGAGAAAAGAATGGAATGAGAAGAAATGGAATATGGGAAATATACATTTAGTTGAAATAATGAACTAAAAGAACTTAGGGGTAAAACTTGAAAATAGAATAAGCATAGTAAGCTTTTGGCAATGAACTTTTGAATCTTGCTACATTCTTACCTTGTCCCAACACCTGCATCTTTAAAGTCTTTCAACCCCTGTTACGTTGGGTTAGTCTTGTTGAGTACCTTTGTACTCAGGGTTTGTTAACCCTTGTTGCAGGTGAGTCACATGCGCAGGCTTGTTTTGGTCCCTGCTGCATGTCTGTGTTTGAAGTCAATGACGATGAGGAGTGATGAATGGCCTTTGGACAAGGCACTAGTTTGTTTGATAAATAATGTTAATGTAATATTATCCCGCTACTATGGTTGTATGACACTTATGGTATTGTAAGTTTGAAAACAACTGGTTTGTAAACTATGTTATTTTAAGACTTCCGCTATCTTTACTCTGATGTATATATTTGAATAAACTGTTGTAATCTGCAATGTCTATGATTGGGATCCTGTTTGAAAAGAGAATCGTGGATGATTCGGGTTTCCCGAGGACACCCGACAGACCTGTTGAGTTGTTGGGAACTCGTGAACGCTATCCGAGGTCTGTTAAGAAAACGATAGGTGCACGTGGGCCCGATTTCTTAGGAGGTTCTGCCACAGTATGTTTCTTATTTGATATAGATTTTTTTCATGTTTACTCATTATACCTTTATTACATGCTCTCATGATCATCAGGTGTTAAGACTATATACTCGAATATCTGATGATTGTCGACATGCTTATTTTATTCACTTTGCATCATGAACATGCTGTATATTGACTCTTTAGTCGATAGCCTTATCTCATTGGCTACTTAGCCGCACATTTGGAACTGTGTGGAACAACACCGACATATTCCACCTTAAATTATTGATCAATCTGTCCTCCTTGTCAATTACAGGTAGGGATGAAAACGGTACGGATATTTTCTGACCGTATTCGAAACCGAATCCGTTTAGAGGGGTTGAGATCTGTCCGTATCCGAGTCCGGATATCCAACATCCGATACCGTATCCGTATCTAAATACTCAAATCGCATATTTATGATGTCGATATCCAATCGTATCCTATCCGACATAGTTGACACTATCCGTATTCGAATCCGAATCCGGACAGAAATATGAAAACAAATATAATATTGGTGATATCCGTCCATATCCGATCCGTTTTCATCCCTAATTACAGGCTTAAATTGACTGACACGCCCCAGGTCACGATCATCCGGTCCGGTGTTTCCTTAAGCCCAGGGAGAGCTCGGGATCTGGTCCACGCGGTTTCTCTTGGCTTGCTGTGTTTCCCGGCGGTGAGGATAAGCCCGTCGCTTTTCGCCGTCAACACAATATTTATGGCTAAAGTTTTGACAAGTCTCTAGAAAGTTCTTAAACTATATATAAAAGAGAAAATTGGCAAGCCTTGATTTTGACAGCAAACCAAATATACGCCTATGTTTTTTTGTCCTAACTTTGGCAGCCTTGATTTTGGCAAGCTTAAATTTTTGCTTGCCATAATTTTGGTTGGGCAAAAATTGGCAACCAATCAGCCCTGTATATATTTAGTTTGTTTACAACGGCGATCCCCTCCTAGCGGACTACACCAGTAGAGGGTTTTATTCGAAGTTATACAAAATCCTAAGAACTTGGTCCCTTTTTTCACCTTTCGATTTTTTTAACTGGCCTTGAGAACAGGAGAAAGGAGGGAGAAAAAAGTTGACCGGGGTAAACGAACACATGCCCTGCTTTCCTGGGCATTTCAAGCAGCCTTTCACACAAGTACCGCCCAACCACCCATTACCCTCCGTTTCCCCTGCCCCTTCTCCGTTCGTCTACCTCCCCACATTTCTCTCTCGAATAGCGTGGATGAGCAGAGCATCCTTCGCGTCAAACTCGGAGCGGCAGAAATGGCGGAAACCTTCGTGTTCCTTCTCAAGCAACACATCACGTGAACTACAACCAGGAGACAGGTAACGATCAGGTCCTCACGTCTTGCAAACAGGATTGTATTCTGCAATGTGCGTTTCTGATTGCACCGTTTGTGCTCACAGGGCGCCATGTCCAACGTCTTCGCCATGAAAGGGAGGGACCTGAATAGTGCAGGTTAGTAGCTTCTGTATATGTGAGCCGCCTGCATCGTCATTCAATTTCAGTTTTACAGCAATATGGCAAAAAATTGGTTGGAATTGCCCATGAAATATTTTCAGAAAATTCGGGCACCACAGTGCAAATGTATAAAATTTTGCTGATGTTTCAGATCCACAGAGCTGCAATGCAGCACGGGCACGGTTGAAGAGCGCGAGCCTGCACCATGTGGATTTGCCCAATAGGCAGAAGGATGATACACGCCAGTACCAGTAATTACGATGTTCAATTGATTTAAACCTTATATGATGTTGATCAAATCATGTACTACTCCTACAAAAGATGATATGGCCATGACCCTAGCTAATACATGGATGCAGGATGTTTGTTGCTACATGGAATGTTGGAGGAAAGACTCCGAGTAATAGGCTTAACCTGCAAGATTTTCTCCAGGTTGAAGAATCACCTGACATTTGCGTCTTAGGGTACGGCCAAATTCCACATTTCGAAATGTTTCGTATAATTTGTGTTTGCATGTCTCTGAATTAATCTGACGCCACGAGTAGGTTTCAGGAGATAGTTCCCCTGACCGCCGGGAACGTGCTGGTGGTGGAGGACAACGAGCCGGCGTCCAGGTGGCTGGCTCTCATCCACCAGGCGCTGAACGAGCCCCAGGAGCAGCCCGACGACGACGACGACCCGCCACCGCCGGAGCCGCCGCCGCCTGCAGACGCCGGCCGGCACCATCATCACCGCCGTCGCGACTCCTCCCTCTTCTTCCAGACGCCGTCGCTCAAGGTGCTCAGCAACAGCTACCGCGTCGACAGCGCGCTCGTCAAGACGTGCAACTGCTCCGCCGAGCCGTCGTCCATGCGCCGCAGGGCGACGGAGATACGCGCGTCCGTGTACCGCGCCGAGGCCGAGGCCGAGGCCGAAGCGGCGGCGGCGTCCATGAGCGCCGCCGCCGGGGGCGGCGACACATCCACCAGCGGGTGCAACGACACCGACGCAGCAGCAGACGACGCCGCCGGCGGCACGCCGGCGCACTGCGAGCCTGGCTGCGGCGGCGGCGGCGGCATGAGCTACTGCCTGATCGGGAGCAAGCAGATGGTGGGGCTGTTCCTGTCGGTGTGGGTGAAGCGGGAGCTGGTGGAGCACATCGGCCACCTCCGCGTGGACTGCGTCGGCAGGGGCATCATGGGCTGGCTCGGCAACAAGGGCTGCATCGCCATCAGCATGACGCTGCATCGCACCAGCTTCTGCTTCGTCTGCAGCCACCTGGCCTCCGGCGAGAAGGAGGGCGACGAGGTGCGCCGCAACGCCGACGTCGCCGAGATCCTCAGGAGCGCGCACTTCCCGCGCGCGTGCAAGCTGCTGGCCAGCCATCGTGTCCCGGAAAAGATTCTTGACCACGAGTAATTAAGCTTTAGAACGAAAGCACCTATATATGAACCTTTCTTTTCCACCACAATCTTGCAGTGCTAACGCAAATTCACAATGTTAAAACAGCCGGATGATATGGCTCGGTGATCTGAACTATCGAGTGTCGCTAAGCTACGAAGAGACAAGAACGTTGCTCGAGGAGAATGACTGGGACGAGCTTCTGAAGAAAGATCAGGTACGAACTGTCCACAGCAGTTTTGATCATCAGACACTGACGTCTCTCTGGTAATCGAGCGTGTGAAAACCTACTAGCTTGGCCAAATTTTCACCATAAACAGTTAAACACAACAATTTGTGCAGCTGATGATAGAGAGAGAAGCAGGAAGAGTGTTCAGTGGCTGGAACGAAGGCAAAATCTGCTTCGCGCCGACGTACAAGTACACGCACAACTCCGACGCGTACGCCGGCGAGACGGCCAAGTCCAAGAAGAAGCGGAGGACGCCGGCATGGTATTCGGTCGATCATCCCGATTCGACATTGTAATTCTTCAGCTCGATCACGATATGTTACCCAAGGACGTGCATGTCAGTGTAGGTGCGACCGGATACTGTGGCACGGCGACGGCATCGAGCAGCTGCAGTACCTGCGCGGCGAGTCCAGGTTCTCCGACCACCGGCCGGTCTGTGGCGTGTTCGCCGTCGAGGTGGACACCGACGACGGCAGCAAGATCAAGAGGGGGTACTACTCCGTGAACGCGCGGATGGGTCATGACAAGCCGGCGTAGACACGGCTAGCTTCTGCGAGCCCTCGTATAGTGGAATGCTGTGTGTAGGCAGAGAATTACTAGCAGCCTGTTCGCTTGCTCGTAAATGATTGTAAATTTTCAGCCGGAAACAGTGTTTTTCTCTCATACCAAACCAGCCAGCAGTAAATAATTCACGATACGATACGGCCTCCCGAACAGGCTGTAGAGCAGTAAAGATTGTAGAGACCATTGTCCATTGATGGCAGCTGAAGTATGAGGAGTATACATTGCCACTAGCAAGTCTTCTCTCTTGTATAGATTCTATTTAAAAAATAGCAACAGTACTGCCATATCATTGTGTCATAGGTTCTTCCTCATGGGCAGGGTGTGCAAGCCT
The DNA here is from genome assembly GCF_019320115.1 of Miscanthus floridulus. NCBI lineage: Eukaryota > Viridiplantae > Streptophyta > Magnoliopsida > Poales > Poaceae > Miscanthus > Miscanthus floridulus. The sequence goes on from NC_089597.1 coordinate 38,081,816, forward strand.
GCAAAGACATGGTTAAAATTTGTGAGTTTGGAGAGAAGCATTTTCCTTTTCAAAAATAAATTGGATTGATAGACGTCTGCCTTCCTTCACCCCTTCTCTTCACTTTGGCTAATCTTACTTCTGACAGGGTTGTGTGAAGCTTGAGACAAAGGGCCCTCTGGTTTTAGATTTTCCGCTTAAATTTGCTCTCTATCAAAGCGTCCGTCCGGCCGGACGGGATGGACCCGTCTGCCCCGCGCCTCGTACCTTGACTATACACGTATCATGACGACACACGTATGTTGCAAATATATGTTCTAAATGTTTCAACTGTTTCAAACGTATGTTGCAAGTGTTTTATTTGGATGTTGCATATGTTGCACTGGCTATATATAACTACTATGTAACTGGCTACAAAATAACTTATTCTGTAGCCACTTTGAGTTACAATAATTACTATATTAATTTACGAGATTATAGTAACTCCTTGATAAGTGATTTACTATAACGTTATAGTAAATACCTTATATTATAGTAACCCAACTATCGTAAATATGTATTGATATTATCGTAAATGAGTATATAAAATTATTGTAAATGAAGGTGACTACAGAATAACTTATTTTTTAGCTGGCTAAATATACTCTCTCTCTATCTATATATATATTAGCTTTCCATCTCAATCGTCCATCGGCTACTTCCAGCGATTGCCGTCTGATTGTCACGTCCCGGTCAAAAGTCAACTTCCAGTTACTGCGAATGCTGAGTCATCATAAATAAAGATGCAAGCAAGCAACCGCCCGTCCATGGTCCATGGCCGGCGGCGACTACACCCAAACCCCGACGCAGCCCTTACCCCCATCCCATCCCCCTCCCGGTCTCCACGCCGGCGACGATGGCGACTTGGCCCAACCCAGCCGTTCCGCTCCTCCTCGTCGCGGCGCTGCTCGCGTTCGGGGACTGGCTCTCCACGCCCTCTTGCTCGGGGGGGGGGGGGGGGGGGGGGGGGGGGGGGGGGGGGGGGGGCCGCCTGCCGCCCACGGTTCCGGGGACCTCAGGGCCATGATGGTCGCCGACCTGATGCTCCTCGGGTCGGATGGGTCCTTCGCTGACCGCCACTTCCGCGACCACGTCATGTCCAAGTTCTTCGCTGTGAGTGATTGAATTCAGATGCCAGCGGGTGTCCCGAATTTTCGCGAAATTTTGTCGGATATCTTGAAATGTTAGACTTCGCACACGTTAGACGGGCTAATGCAGTTGCGAATTTGCTGTTCTGGGGTGCTAAAAATAGTGGAGTTGCTCGTTTTCTTGTGATTTCAGTGTTACTTGTTAGATTTGATTTGCGATGTTATGCCTTTTTTCCAGAACTCTATTCAAAGATTGAAGCCGGATATGATCGTAGTCCTTGGGGACATCTCAGCAAGAGGTTCAGAATCAACAGAGGCCAAATGGATTTCCGTTATCGAACAGTTCGAGGGGATATTGGGACCTTACTCCACTCTTCCTCTTCATATTGTTTTGGGTGATAAAGATGTCGGCACTTGTGCGAATTTGGAGGGTAAATTCGTCCGCCGCAGGGCCAAACATTTGCCGGGGTTGGATTCAAGTGGATGTGGGTCTTTTGATATTAGTAACGTAAGTTTCGTGTCACTAAATGCGGTTGCACTGCTCTGTAGCGACAATGCATTGCGGTTCAGCATTGAGAAGGTTATGGAGAGGGAGAACCATCATATCCAAAGGGAAAGGGTTTATGAAGCAGAATGTAACCCTTTAGGGTGTGAAAGAAGTGAAAATTTCGCTGACATTAGTTGGAGGCACACCAACATGGAATCAGGGTCAGGTCCTGTTGTTTTGCTCCATTTTCCATTGCATAAGTTCGATGGAGAAGTTACTGGTGTTCCCACATTTTCAGACGCTGTTGTATCCGATCATTCATTAGCTGATTCAAGCTCAAAACTAAGGTAAATCATCAATATCATGTATTTTATAAGTAGAATCTTTAGTCCTGTACTGCTGTATTATGTTAATGTTGTTTTGAAGACTGGAATTGGTGTGATATGTACTGTGACATACTACTTGAAACCATGCAGTGGAGCTAATGGCAGGAGGTTATACGATCACTTGCATACTCTTCCTGCGAATTCAACACAATATATCCTTCAGGCACTTAAACCAAGGTGAGCCCTCTGTATTGGTAAATGGCCTTCTTTTTGCACCTAAAATGTGTATAGCTTTGTATTGAATTATCTGTTATAGTTGGCTGTTCTTTTTGTTATACTGTCTGGCTATTGTCATCGTGTTATGTGTAAAGTTATTTTCAAATTATTGTTCATAAAAATTCTGTTTTGCTTTCTTTAGAATGGTAATTGAAGTCCTAATGTCATTTTTTTTTCTGCAGGATTATATTTAATGCTCATGCTGGTAGCTTCTCTGTCTTTGTCCATGCTGATGGTACACGTGAAGTAACAGTGCCAGCTATGACATGGAAGACAAGAGGAGTTCCTGGTTTTGTCATTGCTACATTTGATACTAAAGGGTCTGTGACTCTGAGATGCTGTTGGTTAGCTAGAGAATGGCATGTAATTATGGTATATTTAGCATTCTTGTGCCTGACAGCCCTTGCAATAAGATGGTCACATTAATATGAATGAAAAGTCAAATGTTAATCCAAGGTATCTGTGGTGCTTATATCACTTTTATATTTATTGGCTTCACATAGTTGGTTTACTCCATAAACTTTTGCCACTTCTGGCTTTTATTGCTGCCACTACCATCTGATTAATTTTTAGACCAATTTGAATGTCATATCCTGAAGGGCGGGCCTGGTGCAAGCGGTAGAGTCTTACCGCCTGTGACCGGAAGGTCCCGGGTTCGAGTCGCGGTCTCCTCGCATTGCACAGGCGAGGGTAAGGCTTGCAACTAACACCCTTCCCCAGACCCCGCACAGAGCGGGAGCTCTCTGCACTGGGTACGCCCTTTTTTTTTTTTGAATGTCATATCCTGAGATCTCGATATGCAACCTTAGAACTAGAAGCTTCTTGATTTGTTTGTTGGCCTTTTATCCTCTGTGTCCAGCAAGTGCATGAAAGCAAGATTTTGAGTGCCTTTTGTCCATGGGCACTTTGGTTTTACTAATGAACCAGTGTGCTTGCTGATGATTTATAGACTGTAGTTCATGTGCCATGGTATCCTACTCCTGGAAATTAAGATATATTTCAGTCCAGTAACTCATAGTATACCAAGCTTCTTAAGGTAGTTTATTTGGTATGAAATCACTATGCACAGTCTGATAGCTAGTGTTAAGAAACTGAGCATACACCAGCACTGCTTTTCTATGAACAAATAGTTAGTGAGGTGTGCATGAGTTTTTTGTAACATCCCCTTTGTGTCATATGTTTATCAGACATACCAGAGTAACTTTACTGTCTCAAACAAGATTCTATTTAAGCTTCTTTCTTGTGATTCTGTAGGTCAATATTGATGACTAGCACATTTGGATTCAGTACGATAGGTATGACGCATGATGAGAATTATTCACAAGGAGCGTAATATGTTAGCAGGCTTGCTCTAGGACCTAATGGTACCAAATTCAGTCTGTGAAACTTGCTGATAAACAGCAGCATATTGATGGTGGTCGACACATGCAGTAGCACCAAGCGCAGTGGCCTCTTGGTGCTGCTTGGCCAGAGCACCAAGTCAGCCTCTCTGCCTGTTCAGGCTACAACTTTGAAGCAGTTTGTGGAGCCTGTGGCACTATCTGACTGATCATATTCATTGCAGTTTTCTGGAGTGGTAAGCACCATCAAATTACTTATTTGTTAATCTCAACAGCTGAACAACAATATGTCAAACAACAGCATAACCATAACCATTCACTACTTAGCCAGGGGATCCTGGCACTGCATCTCCAGTATTGGCATACCACTCATCTCCACTCGGCATTGAGGACATATGCAGGTTTTTGTCAGCAACACTTGCTTCCTGACAGTTTTCCGTCCAATTCTCCAGTATGTGTTGAAATGATTAGTGTATTCCGTGAAAGTTCTATCTCGGGTAACTATATGCCTGCAAGGGCATAAGTTGCCCTTTATGCCCGGATACAAACAGTGTATTGATTACTTCACTTGCTATGAACATCGAATGCTCTGCTTCCCGTCTCTGAAGATGTGTATGCTGGGTGTCTCCCTCTGTCTGCTCGTTATTGCATCCGCACTGCTCACACAAACCGATTGCCACTGTTACCATAGCCCGGCACCCCAGCCCTAATTCACAAGATTTGAATCCTGCAGCAGTAAATCAGGATATCTTGAGTTTATGTGGTGGGAAGGGCCACTTGTTCTAGATGTGAATTTCCTCCATGCGCATGGTCAGGATTGTCTAGATGCATAGCTGGCACTTTAGGCCGTTCGGCTGGTATTAAAGACGGCTGAAGTTGTTTTGTTGTGAGAGAAAAATACTGTAGATTCTAGCTGATAAGTCGGCTGATAAGTTCAAGCGAACAGGGGACGAGGTTAAGTTTGAACTGATGCATATCTGGAAGACTGGATTACAGGAACTGTATATTTTCCTATCCTGTATCAGCAATATTATATCATTTTTGTCATTTATGAACTATCCAATTTGGGCAAAACCTTGTATTCAGATCTGATCTAATTACAAGTGCATACATGTATTATGCTTACTAACTTCGATTGTTTTGCAAAAAAAAATTATTGGGTGTACATGTATACACCCGTGTCTTTACTGGATCCGCCCTTGTCGGATACCGGGAACCAGAGATTTTCCTCCCTTTCTGGGAAATCTCCTCGCCTAGTATCAATGCCATGGTGATGATTTGCATGGAACCTTAACATTCGATATGATATCGAACTGTTGAGATAAAAGATGTTCTCAGGGGAGTAAATTCTAACCATTTATACAGTTCAGTACTTGAGTTCACTTAGGGCGTGTTTGGTTGCCCGCATAGGGCAAACCAGGCTCCCGGGATGCAGCCTGCTCATGTTTGGTTCCCTGGCCACCCTCCCGAGCCAGGCTCCGCTCGTGCAAAAGTCCCCTCCCGGCCTGGCTCACGAGGAACGCCCAAATCGGTTGTTTTTCTTCAGCCTGGCTCGCTCCGTCCTCCTGCGAGCTCGCGCGCCTGGCGATTCCGTGCGCGGGGAGATGGCGCGAAGATCCTAGGGTTACCTCCCCCGTTCCCGCCATTCACCGCCTCTATATCTTCCCTCCCGCCGCCTCCCTCTCTTCTTCTTCTTGTCGCTCCCCGTCTACGCCGCCGGTAAGCTCCACCTCCTCTTCCTCCCCCCCGGTGTTCTTGATGGATTCGTGGCCTCCTAATGCCTACCCTCTCTCTCGATTTGTTGCAGGTGCCGTGGATTTGCGTCCTCTCGAAGCAAGTGAGTTTTTCCCCTTCTCTTTCTCCAATTTTTCTGTGCGATTTGAAACCCTAGGTCACCATTGATCGTTGATCTCGCTGCAGGCACACCAGATCTGATTTTTTGGCTGTTATTGCGGTATGGATCCTTGTTCTTAGGTCTCATTTTTTTTCTTGTTTTTTCCAAGTAAAAATCCTATTTTCTGTATGCTAATCCTCTTTTCTTTGCTTGTGTGCTTGCAGATCTGAGCTCTCTCACCTGCTGGGTTGGGCTTTTGCTGGTGCTGCTGCTTGTTGACGTGGGTATTTTGTATTTCTACTCCCCCTCTCGCCTCCCCCGTAATCTGTACCGTGCGATAGTGAGTCCTGCGTTCTTGGATTTAGATGCATGTCCTACTTTGTGATATTATGAGCAAGTATATGAAGTTGTCATTTTGTCTGAGCTATTGTCCAAGTCTGTGATGATTCCTTTTGTCCTGAGCTATTGCCTTAGTCTATGATGATGCCTTTTTCTGAGCTATTGCCCTAGTCTGTGATGATGAAAGTCTTATTTTTAGCATGTTCTAGTATATGATGAATCCTTTTTCTGAGCTTTTGTCCAAGTCCATGATGATGACATTGTCATTCTGAGCATTTGTCCTTAAATTCCATTCATTTTTTCTAGATGGACTTGGAAGAGAAGAGACATATTCTTTTTGCTCGTGCTACTTGCTACACTTAGAATGCTTCAGAGTCAGCGGCCTCAGATCAGTTATGGTCCAATGAGCATTAGGGATGAGGAGCGCCAAAGGAACTTGAACTTAATTTACGACTACAATGATATAGAGTGTGTGAACATGCTTAGAATGAGAAGGGCACCCTTTTTCCTATGATTCTTCACTTGATCTGAGACTTTGGGCAATAGCAATGATATTTTTTTCTGTGATTCTTCACTTGATCTGAGACTTTGGGCAATAGCAATGATGTTTTTTTCTGTGATACTACACTTGATCTGAGACTTTGGGCATGTGCAATGATGATAAATTTTCTGTGATACTACATTTATACTGAGGCTTTGGGCATGTGCAATGATGATAAATTTTCTGTGATACTACACTTATGCTGAGGCTTTGGACATGTATCCCGGGAGCCTGGTTTGCCCTTATGCAATGGTGGTGGCCTGTCCCTGTGCAGTGGTGGCATCTTTTGTGCATACCTAACTACAGCTGGTGGATGTGTAGTGGGTTGACCTTCTCTTTTGTGCAGTTGATCTGATCCTGCATAGCTTACTTACTAACACTAACATATAGTTAGTGTCTTAGATAACTCTGCACCTACAACCTAGATCAACCTAGTGGTGGCAATCTGACCATGAGTCCATTGCCAATGATGTGAACCTTGTGGTTCTGAACTTGATATGGGCACCAGCCTATGCCTGTGATTTGCACAATTTTATTCTGAGCACTTGCTTTATTGCCTGTGATGTTTGTTTTCTTATATCTGAACACATGTCCATTGCATGTGATGCTTTATGACTGAACTGAGCACTTGTCAATTGCCTGTGATGTTTTTGGATTGATCTGAGCACATGTTCATTGCCTGTGATGTTTTTTGATTGATCTGAGCACATGCCCATTGCCTGTGATGTTATTTTGATTAATCTGAGCACATGTCCATTGCCTGTGATGTTTTTTTGATTGATCTGAGAACATGTTCAGCTATGGCTTGGTATGTTGTTCATGTTGGGAAGGAGCCTGGGGTCTACTCCAGCTGGGCCGAAGCACATGCTCAAGTAGTTGGTTTCACGGGAAACTGCTACAAAAAATACGAAACAAGAAATGAAGCTTTGCTAGCTTTCTATGGTGATCAACCTGAAAATCCACCTCCCCTCCAACATGTCAGTGCACCTCTACTAGAAAATGATAGAAATGACAACTTTCGCTTGTGCCACAGTACATTTATACTTGTAATAGCAGTAGTTATTGCCTTGCTAGTAGGTTTTTTCATTTGGAAATTGATGTAATATCTGATATCAACTAGTGGGTGGTAATGTTACCACTACATGCAAGAGGTGACTAGAACTTGTTGTATGCAGCCAACCAAACAATGATCCATGCATGGGCTTTTTAAATCTGCAAACACATGCATACAACCAAACACTGTCTCAGCCCAGCCTGGTTCCACAGATGCATGTAACCAAACAACCCTTGTTGCATGCATCTGGCCTGGGCAAATGCAGCCTGGCTGCATGGAGCTGGCCTGGCTGGGCTGGGAAGGGTACCAAACACGTCCTTACAAGTTGCAACTGAACACGAGTTTTTCTAGGCCTCATTACTTGGCCCTCTATACAGAAGTCTGGAACTCAAAATAGAACTGTATTCAGCCATGTAAATTTTAGGAATGCAAGCGGGCCCGCCTGCGGGCGCCCACCACACCACGGCAACGACTGCATGCGAAAATTGTCCGTCCTGCAGGAGCCCGCAAGCATAGTTTAGTTGTCTGCATTTTCCTGCCAGGCTTTGCAGGAGAACGTAAGCAGGACTGCGGACGTCTGCCACAGCCTGCGTCGCTTGGTACCGCCGTCTGCCTCGGGCTGCTGGCCGCTGCCAATGCCATGTGAAGAAGGATCGAATCGGAGGGGGACGTGCTCTTGGAGTCGGAGAGGTCATCAGGTGTCTCACGCAAGCGCTCGCAACTAGTCCTAATCGCCCCTCGCCCGCCCGCCGATTCTGCCCATGCATGGTGGCATCGCGGTCGCGGTCGCAGTCGCAGGCAGCAGCAGCTAATGAAGCAGCCAAGCAGGCCATGTGAACAAGGATGGTGCAGACTGAACATTCACTCGCTCTTTCCAGTTACCAGGTCTGCATGCATCCTCCACTAGCTAGTTTAAGTGGAAATTCCGGAGCCTAAGCCAGACGCCCAAAGTTTTTACAGTCAAGTCACGGCTGCAGTGCGCGCACTTGACTATGTAATGGAATCTGGAGCGGGTGCCCACAGGACACACAGCGCAGGCGACTAGGCGAGAGCGATGGCCGGCGCCCTTTATGCTCTGCAAACTGACGAGTTGCTGTGATGCAAGAAGAAGCGTCCATGAAAGGCAGGGGCAGCTGGGCCATGGGGTGTATGCGTCAACGGAACGAGGATGGGAAGCACTAGGTGTGGCTGCCCATGGGGACACAGCGTTCCAAAGCGTCGCCGCCCAAGTGAATAAGAAGGGATGCGACGCAGGTGGGATGCAGGTAAGCGGGCTTTGCAGGTTTAGCCCGTTAAGTCCAACAGGCTTTGATGGCCACCACTGTTTCAACCTGCTAAGCAAGTGCAGACGTCCGCATGGATCAGCGAGGGTACTTTTTTCAGGCGGGCCCTAGCAGGTAGCAGGTATGCCTGTGCCCCTTTGCATCCCTAGTAAATTTGAATTTGCTATCCTGCATTATTTAGAAAGAAATCGATATAAACAGGTCATGATGTTGTAAACTTGCTAGGTGACAATGCTCCTATCTAATGTTGGTAAAAAAAAGAAGCAGCTTTAGCTATAAAATAGAACTGTCATACTTGTTAAGAAGCTGTGTCCTATCACCTATGCAACCTTCACTGCAGAAATTTGGTAGAGCTTCTGTTGACAAAAGATTGTTGATTACCAGATTGCATCATGAAATAAATGCTCTAATTACTGAGTAATAGGCATACATTGTTCCGACTTTGCTGTCTGAAAGAAACAGTTGACAGCTACAATTACCTCCTTGTACTGATGAGGACCTTATTACAGTGCTCATGTAGTCTTACTCTTCTTTTTATATATATTTGTAGCAGAAATGGTGAGAATTAGTGTGGTTAATGATGCCTTAAGAGCATGCACAATGCTGAGAAGTGTGGCAAGTGCCAAATGATGATCATGCCTTCATCAATGTTCATCATCGTCATACAAAAGCATGGTAATTTTTTTATCATTAGGGCCTATTTGGTACTTGGTAGGGATCCAGATTCTCACTGAAACATTTTGGATCCGGATTGTTTTTTTTCTTCTAAAAACGATTCTCTGTTGAAACAGAATCACTTGCTCAATTTGTTTAGCTATCTATCCTGATTCTCCCCGAAATGACTAGAATCAGTTCAAAGCACCCTTTTGGGTGATTCTCCTTCCTAATGTTAAAATGAGAAATGTTTCTAGGTGATTCAGGGTGAAATGTTCTGAATTTTCAGCGTTTGGTAGAGATTCAGGTGATTCTGCCCAGAATCAGAAATGTCTCACCCATCCAAACGGGCTCTTAATCAAATATGTGCCTACTTTTTGGTGGTCAAAATGTAAAACTATGATAGGCCTGTTTCTAGCTCTCCATGAGTGATGGTGTTGCTCTTTTTACTGCAGGATACATTTTTGAGTCAAAATGTAAAACTATGATAGGCCTGTTTGTTGATGGTCACCTCAAAGTTAAGAAGTTGTTGAACTCAACGGTAGACTGAACAAATGTGCCGTGGTCAGCCCGTGCTTTGATGTTAGTGTTAAGGAAATTGATTCCTGGGCCGCGAGGCTGTTTCCTTCACGTCAGATTAGTTAACTAACAGCTTATGTGCAAACATCACTTATCTAATGCATCTTAATCGAACCAAGTTTCCTGAGAACTTCATTTTCCGTTTTGCAGTTTGGGCACATCGTTTTACCACCTCTGATTGCATCATGGACGAGGAGAAAGAATGTGGGAGGGAAGGTCCTTGGCTTCTTTTACTAGGCCTAGGAAAATCTCTTATCCAGTTGTGAGATCATCGCCATAACTGTTTGAGTTAAAGATCATAGTTTCATAGCTGAGTAGAGTTTAAACTGGCTGAGAACACCCATGGCATTTTTTGAAAGAATGAGAACACCCATGACTGCATTGCCTCGTTCTGGATTCTGTTGCCCCAAGGGTCATTGAGTTGCTGCTCTCTTTTTGGCTGTTGCGTCAGGAACTCAGGATGTAATCTGCTTGTGTACCATGGTATTCTTGCTATGAAGCTTGGTTCTTCGATAAACTCTGAAAAAACTCTCAAGGCTGGGTACTGTACCTTGCTGCACAAAGGCCGCATGGTGAGTGTTGTTGCTTGTAACAGATCATTTACTTTAAGCTATGCAGTAGAATCCTAAGGGGTTCTGTTTGTTTTTGAGACTGCATGCAGCACCGGTGGAGACGGTCAGGAGCTCATGTAAACAAGAATAAATTGCTGAGGCAACAGCTGGCTGACCATAACGGATGGATTGTCCCTGTTGATGAGGTTTGGTTCTACCTGTACTCCCTGAGGCCTGAGTCCCTGCGACTCGCGAATCAAGCAGCTGTAGTGTCTGGTATTGTTCATTGTTCAACATTGTATAATGTATATATCACCGAAATTACATGAAAATCCTTCGGTTCTTTTCGTACGTACGAACCAAGGTGGCAGGTCGACGAGGCCTATCGCATTAGGTCAAGTCCACTGTGCTCGGATACTCCACTAGTGACCTGTGAGATGTGACTGTGAGTTGTGACTGATCTGATGGTGACAAACCGGTGTTCGTCAATGACTCGATGTGTCTGCTCTTTCCTGTGCCGTTTCGTCAAGGGTTTTTGTTACCAAGAGGAAGAATCCTTGTAGATGGGGCAGGAGACTTTGTGGCGAAGATGTGAGTGTGATAGTTGTGAATATGCCCCGCTTGGTTCCGGATAGCATTTTGTAATCCGGCAAAAAAATCCAGATAGCAATCCAAACGGGCGAGCTTTCTAGCGGACTCTGGGTATCTGTCTCGAAATCCTAGGCTATAATCCAATATCCTATGGGGAGGAGCTTCTGGGAGATTATGTCCCAAGAAAGATAATATTGCCCATGAGATGTGACAGCCAAATGAAAAGAAAAGTAAAAAGAGCCTTTTGCTGCAGAACAAATCCACTATCCAAGAGTACAATCTGGGATCCAAACAAAACTGATTCTCACTATCCAGAATCTAGATTTTCAAAATTAGTATCTATAATCTGGCTTCTCATAATCCTTTGATGATCCAAACGGGCCCTTAGTCTTCTCTTCAGTCTCCACTTATCTCTCTTGTAGCTTATGATGATCCATTCCATTGAGTCAGGCCCTGAGAAATGCTTTGTATGCGTTAAACACGAAACCACTGATCACATACTCTTTCAATGTCCCATTGCTGTCTTCCTCTGGTCCTTCACGAGGGACTGCCTGGGATGGTCGATGTCACCAACCAGCTGCTCCACTCTGTTTTTAGAGATTGTGGAAAGATGTCGAGGTAAGAAGCAGATGGTAACGCTATTCTTATGTGCAGGTGCGTTATGGTCGATGTGGAAGTCCCGCAACGATGTGGTGTTCAACAAGAAAGTCATGACAACGCCGGTGGGGCTGATATACAAGACTCTGATGCTATCTAAAACCTGGCGCCCTCTCCTCAAGCCGAAGATGAAACCAATGGTGGAAGACATGATAAATCTGCAGCCTGTTCGCTTGCTCGTAAACGATCGTAAATTTCCAGCCGGGAACAGTGTTTTTCTCTCACACCAAATCAGACAGCAGTAAATAATCCACGATCGTTTATGGCCTCCCGAACAAGCCGCTGATCTCAGCGAATGCGTCTACTGCTGTGTAATTTGTCTCCTTTCCGGGGCTTCTAGTTCAGGTCGTTCTGCTAGATATGGTTGAGATAGTAGTAGTATGCTGAGAGCTGCTGAGCGTTGAGAGCTTTTGTTGAGTTTTCCCTTGAATCGAGTTTGTTTTTCAAGTTGTTCAAATGCTGTCATTGTAAGCTGGAGGCCCCAGCACCGGAGGTGCTCGTTACGCTTTTTAATAAAGCTAGGTGGATATCTTTGGTTTAAAAATGATGATCCATTGCTTCTCATGATCATATTGTAACTGATGATCAAGACAACTTTGCACATTACTCGAGAAGTCGACACCTAGACCGCTGATGGCTTTATTTCCACACATTCTTATTGACTGTATATTTGGTCAAGTGAAACCTATTAATTTTTTTTTAAAAAAAAACATAGGACTGTCTCGTCCCTTTGGTGAAAGAAAAACTATCTCTAGTATCAAACTCCAGTTCGAGAGAAAACAAGAATTAGTACGAAGCTTAGTGCACTTTTGCTCCTAAAAAGGGTAATTGGTTATCAGGAGGCTTATAGAACTTAGGAGTACTAATAAGAGCATCTCTAACTAGGGCTGAATAACGAGCCGGGACCCACGGGATACCCCTCAAGGAAGGAAGAAGATATAGTCTAACTATGATTCTTTCCATGTAATCTTAGTAGTAGTATTATTCTGTAATCCTACTAGGAACTCTTATTGTAAACCGACTAGGACTCTGGTCTCCTGACTATATAAAGGAGGGCGGGGTTCCTAGAGAGACAACACTTCACAATCAATCCAACGCAAAGGCTAACGCTGAACTGGACGTAGGGCTATTACTCAATCACGGTCGAGGGCCCGAACCAGGATAAATCGACTGTCTCTTACGTTTACCGTTGAGTTCTGCATACGCCGAAGCCCGAACAAACTGCCCCGGGTACCCCCGTGGCAAGCTATCGGTGGTGAAACATCGACAGCTGGCGCGCCAGGTAGGGGCTTTCGGCGAATTTGCATCCGAGAGCTCGACGGACCTCGACAACATGATCTTCTCGACGGGATCAACCTTCATCTTCGTTTCATGGATCTGCGAGGCAGGCGACGATGGCAAGCTCCAAAGTCGTCTCCTCGAAGATTCGGATCACCATGAAGACTTTTCTATTTCGGCGACTACGACAGATCAACTCGTCGGAAGATTCGTGCAGCTCGTGATGTCCGATCCAACTCAGATTTCGCGGCTTTGCACATCCAACTCAAACTCAAGCTCCGCATCCGAGATGGAGTCTTACCCGAGTTCTTTCGAGAAACCAAGTTCTTTTCCGGCAGGGTTCCAGAACGCGGCTTCGGCCTATCAAGAATACAAACCAGAGTACACTTAGAATCCTTTCAAGAAGTCGGGTCCTTTTCCGTTCGGACTCCACAACATGGCAAAATCTTATCAGGCACGGCCCGAAGGATCCCTCGATCTGGTGCTTAGAATGCCACTGAAAGGAGCTCAGGAAGGTCTTGTACTAACTATAACATCTCAAGACTGCATCGTCCACTGGCCAGGTTCTGTTCCTGAGGATAGCGGTACCCGACTAGTCGGCACGACGACAACAGCAATTCTACACTACCAAGAAGGAGACTCGATCTGCGACCTTGAAGCCTCTACTAAAGTTATCAACGACTACGACAGTGTGGAAACCGACGCTGATAACAGAACAATTCACGCACGAGAAGTATTCATGGTTCGACGTCCTCGATCACCATTGGTCCCCCCAGAAGCACCCGACATCAGGTCATCAGATGAATCTGAGTCCAACATATCACCCTTTATCTAGGGACACGATGGTGAGACCGAGAATCAGAAGCAAGCCAGAGAAAGAAGAAACAAATTAAAACAAGGACGCCAACGCCGTGCTAGGCAGCACAAGGAAGCTTGGATCAGATATGAATCAGATCTGGCCGAGTACAATAGAAGAAAATCAGAGCAAGAAGTCGAAGAAAGACGCATGGCGAATACACCCTACAATAGGATCCGAGAAGCAATAGAAGAACTCGGAGCGACCTCACAACCCAGTGAAAGACAGGAACAGCTCCGGGACCTTCTCCGGTCAATAGCCCTAAGGACACACGACGGAAGGACCCGCTCAAGACTACCTGCCAGGTCAACATCTCATGGGCAGGAAGATCAAAATTAAAGGAAGTCCGCTTTCGAGAGACTCGGACCAAGTGGAAGTCACAATAGAGAAAATAGAAGGGACCATAGTCAAGACTACCGAGTCGAACAACCAAGAAAGATCAGAAGCAAAGTACCTATTCAGATAGCCCCGCAGAACTACTCTCACCAAGACAACAGTTGGCTAAAAGGAGGTGCTGAATCAGAATACACAGAAGCCGAAACGCACGATAGATTCCCCTATTTTGCAAATAGACTTGCTTCAATACGACTACCTCACAAGTTCAAGCCGTCCAACAACTCTAAATATGATGGCAAGACTGAACCAAGGCAGTGGCTTAGGATTTACTCGCAGTCGATTGAACTAGCCGGAGGAGACGACGATTCAAGACCTTGTTCTTTCCCATGGCCCTAGAAACCATGCCCCTCCAATGGTTCGACAAATTAAATCCAGGGTCAATCAGAAATTGAGAGGACTTGCAAAGAGTTTTCTGTGAAAATTTTGCGAGTATCATTACGCACCCCATCACCCACGTAGAATTAAAAGGACTCAAGCAGAAAGGAGGCAAAAGTCTCAGAAATTACTATCGACGATTTGGCGAACTGCGTGCTCAAGTACATGACATCACCGAACGAGAAGTAATCGAAGCTTTCTCTCACGAAATCATGGCTAGGTAGCAATTTCAGGACTTCTGCAAAGAAAACTCGAGAAACAATGAAGAATTCAGACGCACAGTAGAAAAGATAATTACTGCAGAGGGGAAGACACGAGAAAGGTTCCTGGATAGAAACAACCAAGACAATCCGGACAAGCAAAATCATCGAAACATCAGACATCAGGAAAGAAAACGTGGATCAGACAACACCGTAGCGGTGGCTGACAAATCAAGGAAGTTTTCTATACCCAGAAGGTATGACGACATTGAAAACATGCATTGCATCTGGCACCCTAAAGGAAATCACACCATCGGAAATTGCTACACCTTCAACGATCGATACACAAGAAAAGATAATAAGGTAAACACTAAAGAAGACAATCAGAAAAAAGATAAAGACAACCATGAAGACAAGGGATTCCAAAAATCCAGGGGGACAGTAGCAGTGATCTTCGCTGGGGCCCCAGATTCCAGAAGCAAACATCAAGAAAAGCTAGCTCTATGAACCATCATGGCAGTAGAACCGGCTACTCCAAGATATCTCAATTGGTCACGGTATCCAATCCAGTTTTCAAGAGAAGACCAATGGACTAGCGTAGGAAATGCATGCCATTACCCACTGGTTCTAGATCCAACTATCACCGGTATGACTGTCACAAAAGTACTAATCGATGGGGGAGCCGGACTCAACATCATTTTTTCAGAAACGTTAAGGAAGATGGGACTACAACTCGCCGGGATGATTACACCAACGAGCACCCCTTTTTATGGGATAGTACCCGGCAAGGCAGCCATGCCACTTGAACAAATCACTCTACCGGTTACTTTTGGAACTCCCTCAAACTACCGAACAGAGTTCATCAAGTTTGAAGTTATAGACTTCGATTCATCATATCACGCAATCCTCGGGCGCCTAGCACTAGCAAAATTCATGGCGATACCACATTACCCATACCTATTGCTTAAGATGCCAGGGCCTAACAGTGTCCTTTCCCTTCGAAGTGATTTGAAGCGCGCTTTTGACTGTGACGTTCAGGCAATTCAAATTGTAGCCAAAGCACAAGCCGCCAATGGTAGAAAAGAAATAGCCACTATTGCCGCAGAAATGAGCCCAGAAGAACTAGAGATACCGGCTAAAAAGCCCAGCATCCTCGCACCACCAAAAGAAGCCGACGTCAAGCAAATCGACCTAGGCACCGGTGATCCCTCCAAAACGATAACCATCAGCACCCACCTCTCGGCAAAATAGGAACTCACGCTCACCAACTTTCTTTTGGACAACAAAGATATCTTCGCTTGGAAGCCGACCGACATGCCAGGTGTCCCAAGAGAGTTGGCTAAGCACAAAATCGATATCAATGAAGGCTCCAAGCCTATGAAGCAACGACTACGACGATTCTCACCCGACAAGAAGGCAGCAATAAAAAAAGAAATCACAAAGCTAATGGCAGCTGGATTCATCAGAGAAATCCTTCATCCAGATTGGCTAGCAAACCCAGTTCTAGTACAAAAAAAGAATATGGATGAGTGGCGCATGTGCGTCGACTATATAGATCTCAATAAACACTGCCCAAAAAATCCATTCGGGCTATCACGCATTGATTAGATAGTTGATTCAACAGCAGGATCTGCCTTATTATCCTTTCTTGATTGCTATTCAGGATATCACCAGATCGTATTAAAGGAACAAGACCAGAGCAAGACATCTTTCATTACTCCGTTCGGTGCCTACTGCTACAAGACCATGTTGTTTGGACTTAAGAATGCTGGTGCCACATACCAAAGAGCAATCCAAACATGCCTTAGTGATCAGATCAGCAAAAACGTAGAGGCATACGTGGATGACGTAGTAGTAAAAACAAAGAACCTAGACACACTAATTGAAGACTTAAAGCAAACCTTTGAAAATCTAAAAAGGTGGAGGTGGAAATTGAACCCAAACAAGTGTGTATTCGAAGTTCCTTCAGGATAACTACTCGGATTCTTGGTCAGTCATCATGGAATCGAAGCCAGCGCCAAGCAAATTCGAGCCATTACAGAGATGGGCCCTCCTCGAAGTGTTAAAGATGTGCAGAAACTAACAGGCTGCATGGCGGCCCTCAATCATTTCATATCAAGACTCGGCAAAAAAGGGTTATCTTTCTTTAAACTACTAAAGAAGATATACAAGTTCGAGTGGACAAAAGAAGCCAACGAAGCTTTCAAAAGACTTAAGGCATACCTCACCTCCTCGCTTGTTCTCACACCTCCAAAGAAATACGAAGACATGATGCTGTACATTGCGGCAACTTCTACTATGATCAGCACAGCGATAGTCGTAGAAAGAGAAGAAGAAGGGTGCGTATATAAAGTACAACGCCTAGTATAATACATCAGCGAAATACTGTCAGAATAAAAAATCCGGTACCCGCATGTGCAAAAACTACTATACGCTCTCCTAATCACTTCATGCAAGCTTCGCCACTATTTTGAAAGCCACAAGATTACCGTGGTGACAGATTTCCCACTCGAAGACATCCTACACAATAGAGACGCAACAGGGTGCATATCTAAGTGGGCAGTTGAACTTGGTGCTCTTAATATCGATTTCAACCCATGAAAGGCAATTAAATCTCAAGCCCTTGCCGATTTTATTGCCGAGTGGATAGAAATTCAACAACCTATGTCAAATATCATCCTTGACCATTGGAAGATGTACTTTGATGGATCACTCAAGCTAGGCGGAGCTGGTGCAGGCGTTCTCTTCATCTCTCCAGATGGAAAACAACTCAAGTATGTCCTTCAGATATTATGGCAAGCTACAAACAATGAAGCAGAATACGAAGCCCTCATCCACAGGCTCCGAGTGGCAATTACCCTTGGAATCAAGCGATTACTCGTATATGGTGATTCGGCAGTAGTCATCAACCAAGTCAACAAAGATTGGGACTGCACCAAAGAAAACATGGGCGCTTACTGTGCTGAAATACGAAAACTCAAAAAACATTTTCAAGGATTGGAAATTCTACATGTCCTGCGCGATTCTAATATTGCGGCAGATGTCCTCGCCAAGCTCAGATCAGACAGGGTGAAGGTCCCACCCGGTGTTTTCATAGAGGAGTTATCAGCTCCCTCTATCAAACAACTCGGTGAGATAACCCCTGAACTCCCAGCTAAAGGCACCCAGATTTTGGTAATCACCACCTCATGGACCCGGGTTTTTATCGATTATATCAAAGAGAATAAGTTGCCAGCAGGTAGAGCGGAGGCTACCCGAGTTGTTCGCAGAAGCAAGAACTACATCCTAGTAGGGGACAAGCTGTACAGAAGAGACGCATCATCAGGAGTACTCCTAAAATGTGTCTCGTTTGAAAAAGCAAAGAGATCTTAGACAAAATACACTCAGGTTGCTGTGGAAATCATGCCGTTTCAAGAACACTAGTCGGTAAAGCATTCCGCACTGGATTCTACTGGCCAACCGCTTTGAAAGACGCAGAAGAACTCGTCAAAAAATGCAAAGGTTGTCAAATGTTTGCAAGACAAGCTCATGTACCAGCTCATAATCTCATCTGCATCCCTCCTGCTTGGCCTTTCTCCTGCTAGGGGCTGCATCAAGTAGGACCTCTCAAGAAAGCAAAGGGCGGTTTCGAGTATATCTTCGTAGCAATTGACAAGTTCACCAAGTGGATTGAATATAAACCACTCGCAAAATACAGCGCAGCCAAAGCAGTCGAGTTCATCCAAGACATTATGCACCGCTTCGGCATGCCCAATCGAATCATCACAGATTTGGGTTCCCCCTTCACAGCTACAGAATTCCAAAGTTGGGCACAGGATTGCGGCTTCGGCATAGATTACGCATCAGTCGCACATCCAGAAGCCAACGGACAGGTAGAAAGGGCTAACGGACTAATACTAGCCGGATTAAAACCAAGATTGCATGAAGAACTAGTGGACCATGGATCCAAATGGATTGAAGAATTACCCAAAGTAGTATGGGGGCTATGAACTCAAATAAGCAAAGCCACCGGATACTCACCTTTCTTCCTAGTTTACGGATCAGAAGCCGTACTACCTGCCGACTTGATTTGGACGTCACCAAGGATAGAACAATATGACGAAGGAGAAGCAGAACACACCTGAAGATTAGAACTCGACAGTACAGAAGAAGTCAGAGTAAACACTACCCTTCAATCAGCAAGATACCTCCAAGGTTTAAGACACCACTACAACAAGAATACCCAGCCTCGATCACTCCAAATCGGAAACCTAGTACTAAGAAGAATACAAAAAACTGACGGACACCATAAACTACTCAGTCCATGGGAAGGTCCTTTTATTGTCATAAAAGTCATCGGACCAGGCACGTACAAGTTGATAACTAAAGATGGAAAAGAAGCCAACAATACATGGCACATCAGCCAACTAAGAAGATTCTACGCATAAAAACAACTCAAGGAAGAATATATATACAAGCCACAAGAGATCAACGTTCATGATCAATAAAGATGGTGTTCCTCGACAACATATGTCTTATTATGGCTTTCCCAAAGTTGTTTTCACTAAGCATATCAATGTTCATGATCAATAAAGATGGTGTTCCTCGACAACATATGTCTTATTATGGCTTTCCCCTAGTTGTTTTCACTGAGCATACCGGCCGAGAGCAAAAGAGTTGAAAAGATGCTTGAGCCCGCCGATGAGGGTAGCTAATAAGCTAACACCCGAACCAAAAAGCAAAATGGCTGAAATTATGCCTGAGCATACTGGCCGAGAGCAAAAGAGCTGAAAAGATGCTTAAGCCCGTCGATGAGGGTAGCTAATAAGCTAACACCCGAACCAAAAAGCAAAATGGCTAAAATTATGCCTGAACATACCGGCCAAGAGCAAAAAAAGCTGAAAAGATTCTTAAGCCCGCCGATGAGGGTAGCTAATAAGCTAACACCCGAACCAAAAAGCAAAATGGCTAAAATTATGCCTGAGCATACCGGCCGAGATAGCAAAAGAGCTGAAAAGATGCTTGAGCCCGCCGATGAGGGTAGCTAATAAGCTAACACCCGAACCAAAAAGCAAAACGGCTGAAATTATGCCTGAGCATACCGGCCAAGAGCAAAAGAGCTAAAAAGATGCTTGAGCCCGCCGATGAGGGTAGCTAATAAGCTAACACCCGAACCAAAAAGCAAAATGGCTGAAATTATGCCTGAGCATACCGGCCAAGAGCAAAAGAGCTGAAAAGGTGCTTGAGCCCGCCGATGAGGGTAGCTAATAAGCTAACACCCGAACCAAAGAGCAAAATGGCTAAAATTATGCCTGAGCCTACCGGCCGAGAGCAAAAAAGCTAAAAAGATGCTTGAGCCCGCCGATGAGGGAAGCTAATAAGCAAACACCCGAACCGATCATGAGTTGTTTTCACAACCAGGGAAACAGCTAGATACTGGCCACACCCCGAGTTAAGCAAAAAGCTAAAAATATGCTTGAGCTCACCAGACAAAAGCAAAGAAACTGAAGATGCTTGAGATCGCCGGTCCTAAGTCTTTTCAATACTGACAAGAACAAAAAGGCAAAGATCTACATACCCCGAGTTGTTTACATGGCGCAGATGAAAGCAAGACAAACACTCGAGAAATCAAGGGACTCTGACAAGGCAACGATCTACATACCCCGAGTTGTTTACACGGCGTAGATAAAAGCCAAATAAGCACTCGACAAATCAAGGCTCAGATAAAAGCCATACAAACGCTCGACCTATCAAGGAATTACCCTACAACGAATGAAAGAACACGACCACTCTAAACTGCGAATGCGCACCATGCCCAAGAAACGACTACTCAGAAAAAATTCTGATCACTTGGACAACTCATTTGAAGAATAAACAAAGCGAAGACATCCAGGCAAAGAAGACATCAACAAAAATAAAGAATCTTCATTCAAAAAGAAGTATAATATCCTATTACAGAGGCTAGAGTACAAAGGTCAATTACATCAAGCATCGTCATCAGGAGAAGAAATATCAATATTAAGATTATCCACAACCCTCCTGGCTAAATCTTCGACCTCAGGCTCCACCTTTTCAACGGCATCCAGCTATTCTTGACTCTCGGCTTCCTCTGCAATCTTGGACAAAGGCACCTCCGGAGCAAGAACCCAAACCTGGGCAAGAAAATTTCTGGTACATAGTTGGGCACACCTCTTCACGAACTCCTGGAAACAGGTCAGAACTTGAGGAATAAACTGAGCCCAAGATTGACCATCATCTGTTGAAGTCCGGAGGAGATCGGCTACTGACCGAAAAGATTTCCACAAAGCATTCCAGTTCTCAGTAGCTGTCGCCAACTTGCCAGTCAAGACTTCAATAGTTTTTTGGACCTGCACAAGATCCCTGTCAGCTCTATGCCTAATCAACTTGGCAAGCGTGAGTTCTTCTTCAGCATGAGTAATTACCTCCTCAGCCCTGTTGTGACTGTTGCAAACAAGTATCTTCATTTCCTCAATACCCTCCTAGAGCTTCTGCTTGTCAACTCAGAGAGCTAGACCAGGCACCAAAAAACAAGTCAGCAGAAAGGGAAATTTGAATACAAAAAGGAAACAAAAAGAACCCGCAATACCATTGCACTCATTCTTCATGGCCTCCACATTCTTCAAGGCCTCCTGGATAGCAGCATCCCTCCACTTTTCTACCTCAACCACCCGGGCATGGAGAGCATGTTCCTCCCTTTGGTGCGTTTGACGCTCGGTCTCCATCTCAGCCCGATAGAGGTCAAGCTCTATTTTTAGGGCACTAACCTCAGAAGACAACTTTTTCTCGGTTTCAGACGAGAAAAAGAAGCCGGTATGATCCCGAGAAAAAGACTAAACAAAGAGAGAGAGAGAGAGAGAGAAACAAGACATAAGAACAGAAGAAAGACGAACATCCAAAGAAAGAACTTTAGAAAAACTTACCTGGAGTTTTTCCCCAAAAGAAGTCGCAAAGGTTCCCCAGGCAGCGGTCAGCTCTGACAACCGATGAGTGGCATTGAATTGTTGCACCACATCATCATCCAAACGATGACCACCAGTAGCAATAGGAGTAGAGGGAGAAGCCGGCTGATGCGAAGAAGGCAGGGCCAGGACCGTATCCTAGGAAGCCCCGGCTACCCCCTCAGATGGAGCCACCGCCACGGCCAGGGTCACCCCCGGAGTTAGCAAATCCACAGCAGCGTGATCACCAGGGAACCCTATCTCCCTCACAGCCACCTCGCCGACCGTACATTCTGAGTCCCGAGACTCAGCACACAGGGGCGCACCAGAAGACTGACAAGAGGTCGACTGAGGGTTAAGGGAAGGCGAGGGTCTGCAAGATGATAAGGAAACTCGACGATAAGAATATGAATCAGAAAAAAGGAAAACAGAAGCAAAGAAACATAAACAGGATTCACTCACTTAGCTATCTTCTTCTTCATAAAATCCCCAAGACCAACAGAAGACCTTAGAGGGGGAACTATAGTAGCAAAAATATCACCACCACTCTACGATAGGAGTGGCGTGGTCGGTACCAGAGCCCTAGAAGAACTCGAGCTCGACGATCGCTTACTACAAGAGAACAAGGCCAGAGTTAGAACAAAAAGAGGTGTTCAACAATAGAAAAACAAGAAAACAACTCATCGGCGCCTGACAAGGGCCGCATCATCATCCTCATCTACCTCACTCTCAAACAAGCCAACCACAGTGAAAAAGGAGAAAAGTACTCGGTTAAAGGCACAAACAAACAACAAAAAGACAAAACGTATTAATATGCTCACCTAGGAGCACGCTACCTATAACTTGAGTACCTGGACGAGTACTCGACTGGCGAGACTTCTTGGTACCAGACAAATTAGAAGAAGAACAATCCGCTCGCCCCCTTTTTCCAATACTACGAGGAGCTCAAGGAACTGGACGAGGAACATACTCAACATATGCATCAAGAACTGTAGAAGAAACACCAGGAAACATCGTGGTGGTTTGAAACTTACTGGTTAAAGATGCCCCAGCAAGACTCTCCTAGTCTCCACCAGGCAGGGCGGACATCAAGAGGGATCAGATCAATGAAGTTACGCCCCAATTCCTATAAAAGAGTAAAACAACCAGACAAGAAAGATTAAGCAAAAAGTGGAGACACCAAAGGAAATACAAAAAGTACCCGCATAAGAAAAAATAACTCATAGCAGGAGGTAGGTTGTCAGCACAATACTCAGGGACAGCATATGGGACGATGCTTACTCCTTTCAACATCTTCTGAAGGCACCCGAGCACCTCCTCATTAGTCAACTCAAGGGCAGGGACCATACGAGAAGGGTCCTCCGCCCTAGAGTACTGTAACACCTCGGGTGTTTAAATACTAAAACATGTCATGTCATCATATGCATTGCAAAGCATTTGTCATTTAGTGAAAATTTTGATATGCATACACTAAAACAAGTTTACATTTATGTGGTATGTGTTGAATTGTATTGTTTGAATCAAGTTCAAAATTTTGGTTGGATTTTGAATTTTTATGAAAAACCCTAATTTTCAGTATTTAAATCCTACCCTGAAAACTCATTTCAAAATCTAAGCACATTTTGGGGTTGAGCCTAAAAGCAAAAGTGTAGAGCTTGTCAAGTTATACAAAGTTTGTTTTTGGAGTTTTCAAAGTTGTTATGAAAATTTTGAAGTAATTTGAAAAGGCGTAATTCCTTAAATGTCCCCTATTTGAATTCAAAAGTTCATTTCAAAATGTAGACTGAATTAGGGGGTGATTATAAAAGCAAAGTTGTAGAACTTTGGATTTTGAGCAACTTTTATTTTTGGAGATTTTTGAGTTGTTATACAAATTTGGGAGTAATTTGAATTTTAAAATGGGTGGCAATTCTGTAATTCTTGTGAACAGTACCACGACCACCGCCCCACCACCGGCGTCCTTCTTCGGTCTTCCAAACGCGCCTGTGGCCACTCTTGGCTTCGTGCTGGCGTGGTGAAGGCCACTGCGTGTCGCCTCATTGCTCTCTTGGCCATTCTATAAAGCTCAGACGACGTCGGCGACCTTCATTTCGCTGCTCTGTTTTTCCCGTCGCCCTTGCTCATCTCCGGCGAGCTCCCACCGTCGCTGTAGTGCTTCACCATCGCAGCTAGGCTAGTTCTAGCTTTGCCTACTCCTTGCGCATCCATCTAGCTAGCTTGGGTCGTCTGATTTTGTCGGGAACCCGCTGTGAGCACCCTTCTTCCTCGTGGCCAGCAACCTCACCAGAGATCCCGTTTCACCGCGGCCAGCTCCCTCCGGTGAGCCGTTGCCCTTGATCGGTGTACCTACGGCTTCGTCTCGATGTCGTGGTGCTTAATCCATTGTTGCTTGATCGTTTTGTCCACTGCAGTCGCCGGAACACCGCCACCGATGAAGTTTCGCTCCGTCATGTTTGCTCGGACCGTGGAACCACCTTGTTGTTGCTCCTTCGGCTCGGTCTTTGACTCCAACGTGTTCGTGGTGAGCTACTGATGCTTCTTGGACTCTTTGTTTCACCATTATCGGCCTTGTTTCGCCGGTGTAGCATCGCCGTGCCACCGCATCCGCCATGGCCAGCGTTGAGCTAGTATAGGGCCGTAATTAGTGCAAATAGGGACATCAGTAGGTGCGCCTAGTCTTTGTGAACGTTTTGGTACCTTGGCCGTCGCCGTTGGACTCACCGTCGGCGAGTTAGCGTTGGTCAGCGCCGTCACCGCCGTGGTCAAACGCGGGAGGTTAGGGATGACAGGTGGGACCCGATGTCAGTGACACAGCGTTCAAATTGGATTTTTCTATTTTGCATATTTCAATGAATAGTGATAGATTTTGTTATTTTTGTGTAGAATTATTTATAGTTCCAAAAATTATGAAAATTTTTGTGTGAGCCCTCTGTGATGTATAGTATTTAAGAAAAATATGAAATGTTGTTTTCAGTACTTTTTAGATGTGATGAAAATTGCTCAATTAATTAATAAATGGATTTCCATGATTTTTCTAGGCTTATTTAATTATCCAAAAATTATGAAATTTGTTTTGTCACTTACTTATCATGTGATGAACCTTTTCAAAAATTTTGAGCTCAATTAGAATAAGTTGATTTGTTTCATAATTTTGAATTAAATAATTAATTCATAAAAGCAAATAGTAACCTTTAATGATTTAGGTTTTGTTTGAAATTTTGGATTGAGTGATGACCTTGGGTCATTAGTTGATAATGATCCTTGGCAATTGATGTATGTGTTACGAAAAAGATTTAGTTCGTTTGACTTGCAACTGTACCGCGAAGGAAAGTTGTATTCGAATTGTTAATTTTGTATCCATCATCAAGCATCATGTTTCGTATCCCGCATCATGTTAAACATAGCATTGTTACTACGTGTAGTGAACGAATGTGAACACGTGGTAGTTAATCAAGTTGTGGAGGAAGTTAATCCGCCTGTTGAGGTTGGATCTGATACTTGTGGAACGTCACAGGAACCTAACCTTTCCGTCAACGAAGGCAAGCCCTTGATGCATTTAACCCTACCTTATGTTTTACAAATTTTATCGCTTTTGCTTTTATATACTGCATTAAGTGATTAGGAGTCAAGTGGAAACCTAATTGGTGCATTACCAACCTTGTTTTTTCATATCTACCTTGTTACCAGTTTTAAATTCATAAATGACTAGTTATGCTTAGTCCTGCTTAGCCGGGTGATTACCTGTCACCTACGAGTTTCAAATAGATCTTTGGTTACTTATGTTATCGTGAGATATGAGAATGTGAAGTAATAAATCTAGACCGGACGGACTTGGTGTGTGAGAGCCACAAGACATGGAGGTCTTGTGAGCGGCTTCTTTCTGCCTGTGTCGATTAAGGTCCGTCCGTTGTTGAACTGTGTGAGATGAGACTTTGTAGTACTAACCACATACTCCGGTAAGCCTTAACTCGGCTATTCTATTATGAGAATGGCTACTCGTGCACCGGGAGTGGAGAGATGGCGAGAGTACCGTGTACCCACGTGGCCATGGGCTGGATTGGTGGAGTACTGTATTCTCAGGTGGCACGGACCCATTCTTGTTTTAGAGGATTTGAGTGTAGGTTGATATATGTAGGTCGGGGACCTGCATATGTCGTGTGGTATGGAATTCCCAGCTGGGTTAATAATCGGTTCGAATCATCGTTGCTCCTCGGTTATGGAGACTCAACTCTCTGTTCATCATCGTAGTTAATAACTGGAACTTGAGAAAGGTTTGAGAAAGAGATTGATATGAAGTTCATGATCTCATTACGGATCATTGCAGATTCATATGTGGTACTTATAAAGTTTTACCTTTGAAGTAAAGAATTTTGTTAAAGAGCTTTTACGCAAAAGAACTTTGATTATTGCTAAAGCCATACCTTGAATCCCTGAGCCTGCATTCCTGGGTCTTCTCAGTTTTATTTCGGTTAAGTCTTGTTGAGTACTTTTGTACTTAGGGTTCGTTGACCCTTGTTGTAGGTGAGCCTCATGAGCAGGTCTATTTTGGACCTTGCTGCATGACTGTTGTTCAGGTTGATGACGATAAGTGAATGTGTGATCCTTGGGCAGGATGTTTATTTTGTGTGTTATGTTTATGTTAATTATGCCACTCCACTACTACTATGGTTTGTAATAATTATCGAACTTAGTTTGTAAGGTTTGAAACAACTGGTTTGTAAACTATGTTATCATAAGACTTCCGCTATTTTACTCTGATGTATATATTTGAATAAATTTTGTAATACTGCAATGACTCTGTAATGTGATCCTGCTCGGAAATCGTGGATGATTCGGGGTTCCCCGAGGACACCCGACATACTTCTTAAGTTACTAGGAACATATGCATAGTTGTCAAAGGTCGTTGGACAGTGACAAGTGCATGTGGGTCCTATAATTTAGGAGGTTCTGCCACAAGTACTCAAAACCATAATTCTCTCGCTCCTTCAGAGGTTGAACACGGCGGCGAAGAAAACTAGAAACGATCCTGAAGCCGGTCAAGCCTTGCTGTTTTAGAGTACATATCCTCTCAAGAAACGGCTTGATCGCCTGGAGCTCATCCATCGTCAGGAGATTTTTATCCCATCAGTCATTAACCACGGGACCAGAACCAGAATGAACAGCAAGAGGAGGAATCATATTGGCGGCATAAAACCAGTCGGCACGCCAATCCCTCACAGAATCAACTAAGTCATAATCAAAGAATTTACTCTTACGACCCTAACAAAACTGAATCCCGCAGCCACCAAGAACATGGGTGTCATCGCTGCGGGGTTGGGGCTTCAGACGGAAGAAGTAACGAAAGAGAGAAAGAGAAGGAAGAATTCCAAGAAAAGTTTCACAAAGATGAACATAAACAGACAGATGAAGGACATCATTGGGAGTGAGATGGTTCAAGCTAATCCCAAAATAACTGAGAAATCGATGAAGAAAAGCAGAAGCAGGAAGGCAGAGTCCAGCACGGATAAAGGAGACAAAAAGAACAATCTCACCAGGGCCTAGAGTTGGGACCCGATGCTCGCCTGGAGCTTTCCAATCAGCAAACTCCTTGCCCTGGATCAGACCATCACTAACAAGCTCGCGCAACTGATCCTCAGTCGTAGTCGGAGCCGGCCAGATCTTCTGAGCAGCCCTCATGGCCATGAATTCTTGATTTTCAATCACAGAAAGCGATGCCTCCTCATCTACAAAGGTTGCCTAGGACTTGCTCATTGATTTCTTCCTACCCATATACTAGCGAAAGCAATAAAGCACTAAGAAACGATGATGCTCAGACAGCGGCGCTCAGATGATGGCGACAATGGTGACGGCGGAGTTTTGAAGACTAGGGTTTCAAGGCAAAAGCAGGGCAGCAAAGAAAAAGAAGAAGAAAGGCCTTTAAATAAATCTTTATAGCAATAAAAACGCGGCCCACCAGGCCCGTTTAAACACAGCATGAGAACGCAACGATCCATTTCCCAACACAACTGACACAACTGAAATGACGGACGTCATACTTCTACACAAAGGTACAGTTCAACGGGCAGATTTCAAACTTATCCATCCAGCACCACGACAGAGTTATCATATTGCTACAAAAAGAACTCATCAACCATGAAGCAGCGAAGGGTCACCTCACAAGGAACACAAGAACTCGGTTCTTATAGAAAGAACTCAAAAATCTCATAAACAACCAGGACATCAGCAGAAAAAAAATGACAACTCATAAGACAAGATTCTTTCCATTATAAATGGCTTCAAAAATTACAAGATTACACATCTTATAAGACCCAATGAACTCGGTACTACGACGAGCAAGGTAGCAAAAAGGAACCTGGACACAACTAGGCTCTGGAACGACTACGTGTTCCAAATTGCTACTCGGTAGAACAAACCGCACTCAGCTACACTGTTTTCTTCAAAGGACGAACGCAGTACATCTAAGGCGGAAGTCAGCAGCACGGCAGGACAACATGGACCAGGGAAGGCCTGCAGGCATCTGTCTACCCAAGTCCGATGTGACGCCGGATCAGGCGTTGATCTGCACCGGACAGTCGCAGGGCAGGCAAGGGGGATCTACCCAGAACTGCTGGATGAAGGAACATAATCCACATCACAAGACTTCCTCCAACTACCGCCACGTACTTCCTGGTACAATGCCGCTGCGAGATTAGTCTACCTCTAATCCCTATCACAAGACTCCCTCCAGCTACGACAAGATATACAAGAACTACAGAATACGCCCGGGGGCTGCTCTACTTCAGAAACTATCATCTTTATGACTACGGAGATTTCAGACCACGCAACAAAATGCTCGATGAATCAAAATAGCACACCAGGAGGGTATTTATAGACCAAAGAAGCGGTGCACATGGACCGGGAGCACCAACGGAACAAACCTAACAAAGGACACAGTGAAAAGACAGAATTCAATAAAAGAGGACTCAGGCGTGAAGGAACAGTACTCAAGAACAAGCATATTCGGAAGAATATACCAACACTGTACAACTCGTGAACAAACAACATTTACACTTAACCACCACCATACAACTACATCTGACAACAGCAAACTACCAGAGAATATGCCAAGATCCAGTTCTTTTTGAATAAAAGAACCCAGATATATGCTCGGGGGCTGCAACATGAGAGGTTTTTCAGTTCTTTGAACAACTCAGATTCAAGACCCTCTAACTCTTTGTTCCAAATAGTAAGAGGCTCGGGGGCTACACTCAGTGAGTACACTTTTTTCTTCAAAAAAGCGCACATCACTCAGAAGAATTCTTCAAGACAGGAGTTTTCAAAAAACATAAGATTCAAGACCCTTCAACTTTTTGTTCCAAATAGCAAGAGGCTCGGGGGCTACACTCAGTGAGTGCACTTTTTTCTTTGAAAAAGTGCACGTCACCAAGAAAGACTTCTTCAAGACAGACCACTTCAAGGCCTCAAGACAAAAAGAACCCGGACCGAGCGATATACGAGTTCTTTTTGATAAAGAACCCGGGTATATGCTCGGGAGCCCTTCGACGAAGAATCAGAGCAATTTCAAGACAAGACCCTCCAGCTCCTTGTTCCAAATAGCAATAGGCTCGAGGGCTACACCAAGATGGGAGTACTTTTTTCTTCAAAAAAGCACACACCACTCGAAGATCCCAAGAAGCGCTACATGGTTTCACTCAAGAAAGCACTCGGACGACGCTTGTTCCTACTCGGCAAGACCTGAAGGAACAAGACGAGGCTTCCAGAGCTCAACCATGAAGTGCTCAAGGGCTTGTCGATGCGAAACCCACAGGATACCCCTCAAGAAAGGAAGAAGATCTAGTCTAACTAGGATTCTTTCTATGTAATCTTAGTAGTAGTATTATTCTGTAATCCTAGTAGGAACTCTCATTGTAAACCGACTAGGACTCTGGTCTCCTGACTATATAAAGGAGGGCGGGGTTCCTAGAGAGACAACACTTCACAATCAATCCAACGCAAAGGCTAACGCTGAACTGGACGTAGGGCTATTACTCGATCACGGTCGAGGGCCCGAACCAGGATAAATCGACTGTCTCTTGCGTTTACCGTCGAGTTCTGCATACGCCGAAGCCCGAACAAACTGCCCCGGGTACCCCCGTGGCAGGCTATCGGTGGTGAAAGATCGACACTCGGCTCGGCTCGTTTACGAGCTCGAGCTAGCTCGTTAAGCTCGCGTGCTAGGTACAAAAAAATACACAAAATATAATATTTATATTTATCTAAAACTTGAGAATAGTAATAATACAAAAGTAACACATTTAACAACCTTAAATCGAACAAAATATTCATATGTGCTAACATATATACAAGTATAATAGTATATATATTATATAGTATTACATCACACATCCATGGTCCATACTCCATACCATACATAATGCGTCCATAAGTATCATACATCCATTAAAAACAAAATGATAAAGTTATACTAATTCCAAGTTTATAGAGTCTAGACCAATCATCAACCAATTGTAAAGTGCAAGACATGAAATAATACAAAACTAATATAAGTTATGACGCTTTTTTTCCTAGAAGCGTGGCTCGTTTGGCTCGTGAGCTGGCTCGAATTGGCTTGTTATAGCTAACGAGTTAAAATCTTGGCTCCGCTCGGCTTGTTATCATAACAAGTCAAGCCGAGCCGAGCCAGTCACGAGCCGAGCGAGCTAACGAGCTTTAAGTTTTTCGTCTAGCCTTATCTCTAACAATTTTGTAAACCTACTGGTTTTTTAGCAAAAAGAAAAAGAAAACCTTCATCTAATCAAAACACTTGCAGTCGCCTGATCACCGCCACTGCCGGGAGGTTCTCCGACCATTATTCTCAAATCCGAGAATATTGGGATATAGAGCTGGTAGTGAAGTTTCTATTTTGTGTGTTAAGCTATGAGTTAGGGCTCCGAGATAGCCGACAACGATCGGCCATGGATGCGAGGCCACCGCCACCGCCGCTTGGAGGTTCGCTGAAATTGGATTTGCCACCACTATTTTTAGATTTGAGAATACTGGTAGGTAGAGTAGGCAATGAAAGTTCTGTTTTGTTTGTAGAGTAGACAATGGAGAGTTTTGTAGGTTCTTGATGTGAGTTAGGTGCAAACATGACTAGCTTTGTGCGGCCGGCGGCGGGGCGTGGCAGAGGTGGTGATAACAAATCTTCAAGTGGACTATTATTATTTTATTATTTATAAGAGTAAATTATTGAAAACTATATTATTATTTAGGTATGCAGTAAAAATTAGTATCTAGAAAAAGTCAGAACGACTTACAATTTCGAACGGAGTGAGTAACTTCCTATTTCAGTTTGTAGAAAAGTTATTAATTTCAAGGGGCCAAAGAGAACTGGGTGCTACACTTTAGGAGCACTTTTGGGGGTTTTGTAATGTCCTATAAACTTCGGAACCTAGTCACTCTATGCACCACTACTAATTTCAATAACCTGATTCTATTATGGCTCTCTAAAGGCATTAGACGAATTGTTGTGTCCAATAAATCAAATTCTAATGAAAGGGCACCGTACCGCAACGATAAACAAAAAAACCCAAGGAATTGTCTGCTGCACCGCACACATGATTGTTAGTCGACATTTTCGCTATGTAACTGGTGGAGTTATATACAGAGCAAACAAGCAAAGTAAACGTCCCATTGCTCTGCACTGCAGGGTTGTGCAAAAGTGTCAGTAAAGAGTTCTAAAACTTCTGAAGTCATATAGGGTCGTTCTCAACTTCTTCTCTTTTTTTTTAAAAAAAAAGTTGTTTTCACCTTCAAGAGAAGACAAAGAAACACTGACCTGCATACTCTTCGGTAACCACTCTGATCCTAATCTATCCGACGCCAATCCGAGCTGGCATCATCATGCGTACCATGCCTTCCATCTCGATGCATGCATTGCCCCTAACCGATGGAACCGGAAGAATCTCTGTGAATGGTAAACGCTTTGATCCAACAACTGCATGCATCAATGCATGCCCCCATCCCATTCATGCAAGCCAAGATGCAACTAACGGGGGCATCCTCGATCAGTGTGCACGCATTCCACTAGCGCCCTAAAATACCATCGCGAATTCAGAATTCAGAGAGCTGCAGCAGAGCCTCTGACTCCGGGGATTTTCAGAGCTCTCAACCACCGGTACGACCGCATCCTAGGCCGCCACATGATCAATGCACCCACATATATAACGCAGCAGCAGCAACCAGAAGGAAGGACAGAAAGCCATGGAGGTTTGCGGTCTGCACGACGACGTTTTTCTGATTCTTAAGCTCTGACCTTGCAGCATTATAGTATTTGTTTAGAGCGCTTTGCTGGTCAGAGTGACAGAATTCCTGCGCCCCCAGCTGTGCATGGGGATTACGGCGCTGCCTAGTCGCCAGACAAGAAGATCCTTGCACGTGCGTGGGAGCGGTGCGATGCGATGTTGCAGGGAGCAGCCGCGACACTGACTTTGCACAGCAGCAAGTCCACGCACAACTGGCACACGTTGCATTGTTTATTGCTGCACTATCAGTGGTGATCACGTTTCGGTGTATCACGAGCTCTTGGTCTTTGGATGAGAAATGCAGCGAACCAAGTTGCAGAACTACGCGATCGATCGTCTCCCATTGCAGGCTTCTTCCGTGGTAGAGCCAGCCCCCAATGGCAATGGCAATGCAAATTGCTTGAGCTGTGCGTGTGCATATGACTGGACCATCGCCGTGGCTACTACTTGGTATTTTCACAATTCAAACTGCCGAGTACGTGCTCACGATTGACCCCAGGATTAACTAGTAGCTAGTTAAAAACCCGATCGAGCTCTGATAAACGACCGCTTCAGCAGCAAGCAAGCATGCATGCTTATCGCGAGCAATTGGATCATATCATAAGCTTACACTCCAACTTATGATACAACTGCAACCTATATATAGTACGTATATACTCCAACTTGCATTGCAACCCACGGCGCTAACTTAGCTTGTGCAGTAATTAAAGGGGCAATTTGCTCTGCCGCCACGAATGAATTCCGCACGCATTCTGTGGGATCATGTCAGGCGCTGTCGAGCGCGAGAGATCGGAATCGGGTGAACAACAACGAACTGACGGAGCGGACAAGGAAAGGAATCATGCGTTGCATTATGTATGTGCGCAGCGCGGGCGACGAGCTCCGGGTCGGGGAAGGCCGGAAGGGAATAGAGAATAGGCAATAGAGTCCTTGTGGCATTCGCTGTTCCTTGCTCCCCGATCCGGATCCAACCATTCCTTCACCGTATCCGTATTCACGTGGCCTCTTCTCTTCTTCGTCTTCCTCAAGCGCTCGCTCGCTCTCGCCGGCAAAGCGCGCGGTTCCCGAGCTAGCTGGTGTCCAATTGTCCTTTTCTTGTGATCTGATGCCTGCCGTTGCGGGCTCCATTGACCTGACCATACGTTCGTTGGAACAAGCTAGCTACAAGCTGCTGCGGTGCAATTCAGTGGGCTGAACGGAATAAAACATTTTTTTAGCATACAGTTATGGTTAACTAATCAAAATAAACTAAGTTTCTTGTCAACAGCAACAATACTGCCTACTCAACATAGAAATCTGGTTTTTGCGGCTGATAAGCCGGCTGAAGCTGATTTGTTGTGAGAGAAAAACATTGTTTTATGGCCGATAAGTCAGGCTAACTGAACAGGGCTATATGGTCCCACGGAGGGTAATTAATAAGTATATCTTTTTTTCTCTATATTTTAAATTGTTTTGATTTTTCTACATATGTATCTTTTACTGTAAGAATTAGCCAAAAAGAAATTATCCAACATCTATCTATGTTAAGTTTTTTTAGCGTACGGTGTCTTTCATTAGACTAAGTTTCTTTAACGTGCCGTGTTCGTTACATTTGGAATTAGACCATCTAGGAATGCAAATGACTTATATAACCACTAGAGGGAGCGAAATAATGTACTACAACCGTTGCTAGGTGCTTCAACTGTTCGTTGAACCCTATGGCTATCTAGAAATGGGGGTGATTTGTGATAAATGCCAAACAAAATCTTTCTTGCAGGGCTTAAATATTTATGGGGACGTATTGGCTATAATGATGGGGGCACCATTTTGTAGCACCTTGAGGATCAATATGTCTTTCTCTGATTTTGGCTTGTCAAAACTTGGAGTTGATAGCTACGCAACAAGGATGGCCTTTTATTTTCAAGATTGGCCAATAAATTCTAATTTCCTTTTATGATATCTTTTACATCTATCATGTGTGACAATGCGAGTTGTGGTAGCTTTTTTTATTTAAGAAACATTTTTTATTGATGTCTCATCAATTATGAGTTTGAAGGTGTAACTTTTCCTTATTAAAAAATAAAATCTTTTTTTCTAATTAATTTTTATAAAACATGATACACACACAACCACTCATATACACGCGCACATTCATCAATGCTAAGTTTAGGACTCAAACTCAGGTGAGCAAATTCCACCATAAGAATTCTATTGTAATTTTTCTACTCTCTCGTCACAACTACAAGTTCATTAATTACGATGTTGAAATTGAACTTTAGAACGAGTTATGTACTATGAATATTTTGTTTTCAATCTATGCTCAATTTTAGATACCGGTGGTGGTCGAATTCAAAGCTAAACAGTTTACCAACAACAATCCTTAACGAACATCTTTTTGTGAGCATATAAAGTGGGAATCAAAGGGTTATTGGCATAGCGAAATATTTGTGTTAGCAGAACAAGCTAGAGGATATCATATCCATCTGCAATATCTTTTGTAGATTGTGTCAAATAGTGGCTTTAATTTGCTATAGGGCGATCTAATTAGAACAGTAGATTAGCGGACAAGGTGGGAATCAAAGGTGCGGATGGGCATTTAGCCTGGATCCGAGGGAGGAGGAGCCGGCTGGCAGGGGTTCAAAACCCCATCCTGCACCAGGCCTCCAAAGAAGGCCACGCCAGCAAGGTGGCGCCATAAAAAAAAAGAGTAGGAATCAAAGTGTTATTTGTGTATTGAAATGTTTCTTTAGAAAAATCATAGTAGCATATATCATCTATTTGCAATGTATATTATATTATAGATTGTTAAGTCATAGCTTAATTTGCTATAGGACAATTTAGAACAATAGATATGTGACGTAAGATGTGACGTGACGACAATAGCAATGATATGATATAGGTTCTAGTAGAAAGAATGCTTGTAAAGGGTGTATTTAGCTCTTGCTAAGCTAGATGGTGGGAACCACCGGTTTTTTTTGTAGTGTATATCAACAAACACCACAAATTATTGTCTTCGGGGCCGGACTAATTTTGTTAATTTCATAATCATTGAGTTTTTGGTTCTGCAAGTACATAGATATCTCAATCAATAAATAATATATCTGTACAAAGCATGAGTAGTAGCATATACATGATCTTTTATGATGAATTATTGTCTCTATTGTGGTGGACTTGGTAGTTGTATTGCAACGGACTTTGATTTTGTTATTTTTTGTTGTTGTTGATTAAAAATAAACTATCATGGATCTATAGCCTCTTGATGATCTAGAAAGAAATCAATCCAATTCAATGTGCTCCCTCCGTTCCAAATTATAAGTTATTTTAACTTTCTTGAGAGTGCATCTCAAGTTTGACAAAAATATAGAGAGAATTATAAAGATTCATGACAACAAATAGGTATGCTATAAAAATATAATTAATGAAGAATATAATGATATTTAGTATTTGGTATTATAAATGTTATTATTTTATTATATAAATTTGGTTAAACTTGATATGCTTTGACCCTCTAAGAAAGTTGAAATGACTTATATTTTAGAATGGAAGGAGTATTGTTTTGCCCATCGAAAACAGCATACTTCCATAGAGATAATTTATTGTGGAGAAATTATATATGAGAGATAGTTGATCCATCGAAACCTATCATGCAAACCATGATGTGATGCCCCCAAACAATTTGAGGCCATCCATTTGACTTCATGGCAAAGTAGGCTTACCTCAGCCAGAAAAGGCGAGAAAAAGAAACCCAAACAGAAGGAGCGTGCAGAGCTGCATACGACACCATCTCCCTGATTTATCTGGAGTTTCAGGATGAAAGATCATGTCACAATCCTGAACTGTTCCATCCCTATCTCCTCAATTAACAAACAAAACCTCTTGCTAATTAACACACGGATATCATAGATAAACCAGTTTGCACAAGCTAGCTAGCTCATCATCGAGTGGAGGATGTTGGTGAACGAATATAAAGTATTATTAGCATGTATACTTTGTGGCTCCAGAGTGTTCGGCCGGTTGATCCATTGCCCTGGGCCCCTGGATTTGTCTTGCACGAGCACGAATGGGGAACATTAATCTAGAAAGTAGAGTGTCACATCTGCACTAGCTAGGTCGTCCAACTTAGGTACGACTTGATTTGCATGCTGTTGCTTGATGCTGGCTTTGGATTAGCTAGAGGTTCTATACTTCTACGTATGATTCAGCTAGCTGTCCTCGCAGAAAGGGAAGGGTATGCCACCGTTTGTGCTCTGGCCTTTTGGCCACATGTAATGTAACTGTGACGTGTAAGATAGGCCGGGGTGCAGGTCTTGACTATTGATCATCATTAGGCCGATCATGAACAGCCTAACAACCGTTTCAGGAGTTGAAACAAGCAACCTAACCATGGTTGGAACCACACATCATCAACGCCTTTGCGGTGAATATGTAAAACTACTACATCTGCCGATCGACCTGAACTTAGCTTGTACCCGTTTTAACTTCTTTTTATGAAGAAGAAAGAAAAAAAAAAAAAGAACACATGGGGCTTATTAATTACTGACTACTAACAACACAGATCCAATCACAAGTAGTAGTAGTACCAAAAGGTCCACGCACAAATGATTTGGAAGAAGCAGAAACCAGACGAAAACAAAGCACCAATGTGCTGTGTCCTTTGTCCAGAAATAGGGTCCTGAGTCCTGACAGTGTACGTCTTTGGATCGGAAGAACCGACCCACACGACCTCTTCTTCTGGACTGGAGCTCCAGCCGCGTGAGACTCTGGAGAGGTCGTGGTGGAGACCGTACCCCCACACACAACCACAGCCCCACCATGAGGTTCAGGTTCCAGTTCCACCACGGACACGGAGGCACCAGTGCAGCGCGGACGGCACTGCGGCAGAGTGGCAAAGACCCGCAGCCCAGTCGCGTGCGCGTCAACGACTCAACGGGGCGGGGCACCGGGCATCGGATACCAGATTACCACCAGCCGCTGCTGCTGCCGAGCCCAGTGGCTGCGTGCGACCGGCGAGGAGCACGAATATGCTGGTCCGCCCGTGGTTGACGGGGGGATGACGTACGTTTGCATGCATGTACAGTGCAGCGAGGGCTGTGCGCAAAATCAAGAATTGCCATGCCAATTCCACCGTGACGGGCACCTTGATTGATCTAGCGTTTCACCCGCATATAGTTCAACTAGTGGCACGAAACGAACGCGACGTCGGCGCGGCTCAGGAGGCACCCGTGTTCCAGTAGCACATGGATGGGAAACGCAGCGCGACCTCTCGGCTTTGACCTTGCCTTGCATTTGATGGATGGAGTAGCTCACCTCTGCGCGCCACCAAGTCCACGCACGCCGCGTCGCGTCGCCATCCCGTTTCAGCGTTTCCCATCTCCGCGCGCTAACGCCGTGTCACCAGCGTGAGTGGGCACGATCGCGCCCACCCCCACCCAAGGTTTTTTTTATCGGCCGATATTCACCGAAATTTCCGAAATTTCCTTTCTATCCACAGGGTCCGATAAAATTTGACATCAGCCAAATTTTTCCCTTCTTTCCTGCTCTCACACAGACAACCCAAATTCAGCCGTGCGACGGTCCCACACTATAATGTTTTATTCTTGTTTTTATCGGTGAACAAGTGATGTTTAATAGCTTAGGAATAGTTTCAAGTCAAATTCTACGAAATTTTTTTAAAACAATTTGAATTTTTTTTTGAATTTGGTCCGATATTTCCGATATATCTTGCTTATCCTGTTTATCCATGACCTCCGATAAATTTTTTATTTCCGATAATGAAAACCTTGCCCCCACCCCCACCCCACGCCGTGACGCTCTCCCTCCCGGTGCACACCTCACGCTGCTCGCTCCAGTGTTCCACCCGTGAAGCGGCACGCATCCGCGCCGCAGGTTTCGGTCGGTCAAAACCCCGGCCGGCGGCGGCGGCCCTTGAGCGACCTGTAGGCCTGTACTGTCGCCGTCACGGCGTCGACGACGTCCGCCTCCTCCCTTCTGGAGCTAGCGAGCCCCATCCGTGACAGCCAGGCCGTGCGCGCGCGCGCGAACGCACGCGCGGCGTGGCGACTCCCATGCGTTTCCGCGTGAGCCCCCTCGGCGGCCTCTCTCGACGTCGCTTTCCCTAGAGCTGGACACGCCGGCTACCTCATCTGGGTTCCGGGACGGTGATTTCTTCGCCCTTTTCCGGGGGCAAAAAAGGGACCGGTCGATGCGTGCGCTGCGATGGCAATTCCTCCTCCTGCTTCGAATACGTGGGGGGTGTGCGTGTTTTACTACTAGTAGTCCAGTACTACTCTCCAGTACCAGAGACAGACTGAGCTAGAGAGCTTTTACGGTTTTACCTACAATCGCCACGTGATTTTCGCAGCCGCCGTCGACGGCGAGAGAAAAACGGGCGACTCGTGCGCCCGTCCCGTCCCGTGCCGCGCCGCGTACAGGTTGCACGGCGCTGGTGCCGCAGACGAGATGATGGTCACCCAGCTCACCACCACCACACACAGGTTGTCGTCAGGTTGAAGTCCGGCTGCACACTGCCACTGCGTGTGGTGCCTGCTCACTGTCAACGTGGCACAGCTCCGGCACTGTCAGAGGCTCTGACTTTTCCTTCGTTATTATTGCAATCTCTTCGGTGCACGGTTTTCACGCACATTGGAATCGGGCAACTATTTCAAACATGTTGCTGTTGGGGAAGAAAAAAATAGCTTGGGTTTTCTGTATGTGTTTTTCTTTCTCCTCGTTGTATGTAGTTTCCTTTCCTCTACGCTGTAGTCAGCCACCTGGCTCCGGGGCATAATTTTGGCCCTTCGCTATGCATGCCAATTTGGCACAATCTCACCTTTGTTGCAGAAAACACCCTTAAAAACCTCAAATACAAGGGTACTGTTGACACTTGGGCCTAAACCAGTTTAGAATCGACCCATGCTAGATAGATTTGGCCCAATCTTATAAAAACTCTATGAAACAATGGCATTAAAATAGTACCGTTGACGTCGGAAGTGATCCGAATCAAATACCAACAGGGCCTTGGACGCCCGGGCCGCTACAGACCGAAGAACGCAGCGAGGATGTCACTCTTTCGTGGTGAAGAACGGAGAGGTTTATAGGCAAACCACCAAAGGATAACCAACGTGCTTATGTGACGAAGAACCGGCTAGTTTTCAAGCAAACTAGCAAAGAAACCGTCGAAGCTCACGCCTGGGAGGGACCCCGTCAGGGCAAGGACGTCGCTGGGTTGCCCTAGGTCGGTCGGCAAGCCTAGGGCGCCATTCTCGATCGTCGGATCAAGGGATGAACAACATGGGGGTTGGAGAAGAGGACAAAAGGGTTGGAGTAGAGGTAGTAGATTGATTTGTTTGACGATTGGATAGATAGGAACTCAATCGGCCATGATCCTCTCGTATATATAGAGGGGGTGGTCTTATCCCAGTAGAAAACCTCTCCAAGCCTTATTTTCCAAGTTTTCCACAAGTTTGGAACAGTTCGGATCGGAATCCAAAAGGCCAGATCCGAACAGGATTTTCTGTTAGATATGTCGGAAGTCCCAACTTGGGTCGGAACCCTCGACAGTCGGAACTTCCGACTTTTGTCGGAACTCCCAACATAGGTATAACCCCAGACACCCGAGTAGATTTCTTCAGGCTTCCCGGAAGTCCCGACACCCGTCGGAACTTCCGACAGTCGGAAGTCCCGACTTGGGTCGGAACTCCCGACAACGAGACATCTTTCCGAGGGTATAACTTCTTCATCTGGACTTCGAATTAGACGTTCCATATATGTTTTTTTGACCGTCTCGACGAGAGAAACACAATGGTGAAGTCCGTTTCACATTTTGACGACTTCACAAAATGAACATTTTTTGTTGTCAACAAGTACCACATTGGTTGTGAAACAGGATAAGACCACCTCTGCTCTGTATAAAATATGGTGTAAACGGTCGATTGAGGTATCCAACATCCGATTGTCAAAATTACATTTAATACCCTTTTCTCCTTAATCCTTATTTTTTCATCCACGTGTTGTTCATCTCTTGATCCCAAGATCAAGGATGGCTCCCTAAGCTTGCTGGCCAACCTAGAACACCCTATCGTGTCCTTGCCATGATGGGGTCCCTCAACGAGAGCTTTGACGTCAGTGTGACAGGTATCCTTTGTTGGTTTGCTCGTAAACCTCGCCGCTCTTCACCGCGAAAGCGTGTTGATTATCTGATGCATTCTTCAATCCGTAGCGACCTGAGTAATCTAGCTCTTATTGGTGTGTGAACGATCATCGTATCAATTGGCACGTATAGTTCCATTAAAATATATGATTTTTAAAGATACTTCCACTGAAGCTTCTTTTAGTGTTCTCTCTGCAAATTTACTCACCACCAAAGTTTCTCTGCTAGTGTTCTCTCAGCAAATTTACTCAACTATACTCCACCGAAGTTTCTCTGCTAGTGTTCTTTCTTCAAATTTACTCACCATATCCGGGGTATGAACCAACTGTACTCCACCGAAGGCTCTTGGCTGTGTTCTCTCTGCAAATTTACTCACCATATCTGGGGTATGAACCAACTGTACTTCACCGAAGTTTCTTTGGTAGTGTTCTCTGCAAATTTACTCATCATATCTGGGGTATGAAACAACTGTACTCCACCGACGTTTCTTTGCTAGTGTTCTCTTTGCAAATTTACTCACCATATCCAGGGTATGAACAACTGTACTCCACCGAAGTTTCTTTGCTAGTGTTCTCTCTGCAAATTTACTCACCATATCCGGGGTATGTGTACTCCCTTAAAATATATGCTTACACTTCCATTAAAATATATGCTTTTTAAAGATAACTGTACTCCCTTAAAATATATGCTTTTTAAAGACACTTTCATTAAAAATATATGTTTTTTTAAATATACTTCTATCGAAATTTTCTTAGTGCTCTCTTTGGAAATTTACTCGCCGTATCCGGGGAATGAACCAACTCCCGAACGCAACATCACCCCGCCGCCGTAATTTCACTGCTCGGAAGTCATGCTTCGGCAGGGACATCACCCCGCGAAGAACCATCCGGGCCCACGCGCCAGGGACAGCAGCATTGATTCACCGTACCGCGCGAAGTTTCGTCCAGGCTCCGCCATGCCCGCCCGCCACTTGCAGCCCCGGCGACTGACCTCCCGGCGTCCCACGCTATATAAACCGCAGCGCCAGAGGCCAGCAATCCCCAAGAGAGACTCACCCGCCCCCACCACTCCCACACGCACAAGCCTTCAATCCCTCCCCCTCCGGCCATCCCCTCCAGCAACCCGACCCAGAACCCACTCCAGTTCCCCGGTGAGGCTGAGCGATCCACCACCACCACCACGGCAACGACGGCGACGAACCACCGCGCGCACGGTGGCAACAGGTTTGTTCTCTGAACCCTTCTCGTAGAAGCAAGCTAGGAAAAAAGGAGGCCTTTTTTGGGAGCCTTTCTTGCTGCTGCTATTTGATCGAGCAGGGAAGTGTGACCGGAAAAGATCAGAGCTTTTATTTCGAACGGTTCGTCTTCCTCCTTCCTTGCAGTAGGGAGAACAGAGATCCGGAGAACCTTTTTTCTCTCCTGGATTAGTTCGTGTCTGTTCTTGTAGAACTTTCTGGTTTCTTTTAGCTTCTTTTGTTTTGGTTCTTCCTTTTAGCAAGCTAGAAAGGGTCGTTTTTAAGCCCCCTTTCAGGCTGCACCAACCAAACCATTGACCAACCATCCTCCTGTTCTTCGCTTTTATTGAAGAAACAGGCCTTATTTTTTTCCAATTTCTTCTTCTTTTTCGGTTAGTTCCGTCTTCAGTTCAGTTTTTGCAAACAAACAAAAAAAGATTAAACCTTTTCCGCCCGTTTTTAGTCTTCCAAGTCTTTTTCCCATTTTCCCTATGGCAGCCACAGATTTGTACTCAAACCAGCTGAGCTTCTCGTCGTCGTCCTCGGACCAGGAGCTCATGAAAGCACTCGAACCTTTTATCCGGAGTGCTTCTTCACCCACTTCCTCCACCTCCACCACCACCTCTCCCTTCTCCTACTCGTACCCCTACTGCTCTGCTTTGCCTCAAGATTCGTACTACCTCCCCGCCACATCCTCTTACACCGCGCTCCCGCCACCACCTCCTGCTCCCACCACAGCCACCTCCTTCTCGCAGCTCCCGCCTCTGCCGCAGTCCTCCTCGTCGTACACCTCTCCGGCGGCGTCGTACCCGACGTCGTCGGCGGACGCCGTGTCGGGGCTGGCGGCGCTGAACCACCTTGGCCCGGCGCAAATCCACCAGATCCAGGCGCAGTTCTTGGCGCAGCAGCAGAGGGGCCTGCTGGCGGCGGCGTTCCTCGGCCCGCGGGCGCAGCCAATGAAGCACGCTGGGGCGCCGCCACCGCCGTCGGCGTCGGCCGCGAAGCTGTTCCGCGGCGTCCGGCAGCGGCACTGGGGCAAGTGGGTGGCGGAGATCCGGCTGCCCAGGAACCGGACGCGGCTGTGGCTCGGCACCTTCGACTCCGCCGAGGACGCGGCGCTCGCCTACGACAAGGCGGCCTTCCGCCTCCGCGGCGACGCGGCGCGCCTCAACTTCCCGTCCCTCCGCCGGGGCGGCGCGCACCTCGCGGGCCCGCTCGACGCCTCCATCGACACCAAGCTCACCGCCATCTGCCAGGGCCTAGCCACCGCCGAGCCCGCGTCCTCCAAGGCCGCCGCCGCGGCTCCCCCGGACTCGCCCAAGGCCTCGGCGTCCACGACCACGACGGAGGGCGACGAGTCAGTACACTCCGCCGGCTCGCCTCCTTCCTCCCTCCCGGCGTTCCCACAGCAGCAGCAGCAGAATCATCCCGAGATGACGAGCCTGGACTTCACGGAGGCGCCGTGGGACGAGTCCGCCGCCCTGCACCTCAACAAGTACCCGTCCTGGGAGATCGACTGGGACTCCATCCTCTCGTGATCAAGATCAACCCAACAACAAGCACATGCTCAATCACGCTGTAATTTTTGTCAATGAATTTAATTAATTAACCGTAGCCGCTACGGATCCGATGGAATATTAGACATCGGCCGCAGCGACTGCGAGTAGGGTTTAAGGACTTCGGACGTAGAGGACATTAAGGAGGGTTTAAGCTCAAGCTTTTCCATTTAGTCATCAACCATGGAGTAGTATTGTTGTTAAGATTGTCGAGTGTCTCCTGGTTGCTTGACCGGTTGTTTTTTCTCTCCCGGCGCAGAACCAGTTGAGGGTGTAATCCGTGTAAGTGTAATGGAGTATCATGTAACTACCGTTGGCTAGTACTGAATT
Source organism: Miscanthus floridulus (assembly GCF_019320115.1). Taxonomy (NCBI): domain Eukaryota; kingdom Viridiplantae; phylum Streptophyta; class Magnoliopsida; order Poales; family Poaceae; genus Miscanthus; species Miscanthus floridulus. The sequence continues at coordinate 38,125,008 of NC_089597.1, forward strand.
TGAATTTGTCTAGATCATCACAAATGTTTTGTCTCTGTGTTCCAGTACTGCTTCTACACTGTCGTAGAGAAAAAAGAAATACATAAAGCAATGGCTAAGGACCAGCTAGGTACGTAGGCGCCGTATGGCCGGGTTAAGGTCCTCAAAGTAAGCTCTCCTCCCAATATTGTTGTGGAAGAAGATGGCATCTCAGTTCAGTTAAGGGCAGTCCCAATGGTGCATTGATGATGATTTCTATCCTCATTAAATGACTTGCCACGTAGGCAAAATGCTGACATGGTAATGTAATTAATGAAGAAAGAGAGCAAAAATTATAGAAATGGTTTCTTCATGAAGAAACCAGGTCTACTCTTGACCCAATGCACCAAGAAACCATGAAATCGCCATTGGGGAGAAACCACCAGTTTCTAGGGAGCTCGTGTCGCACTCCCATTGGAGGAAGAAGATAGAGTTGAGAGAGAGAAAGAGAAAATAATTATTACTCATAGAAACCATGGGTTGGAAAACAGTGTTTTTTTGGTGCGACATCCTATGTTATAGAAACTACCAGTTTCTTTCATTGGGACTGCCCTGAGTAGTCTTGAGACTTCAATTTTTTTGTTATGCTTTTCTTAGTCCTTCCATCTCAATACAATTGGAAGGTCTTCTTGTACGCATGTGTACCTTCTGCCTGCAAAAGCTCTTCGATCATAGTACATAATTTAGGGCTATGTCGTAACTAGATTCAGAGTTGCCCTTGTTTCATACTACACGATCCTTGTTCCATAATCCAAAACAACATGTTCATCGACGAGAGATGGAGCTAGCTTATTGGGCTTGGTGCAAGCATGTGTATGGGCCGGTTGAAAATTTCTGGAGTAGCCACTTTCCTAGCTAGCCCCTGACCCTGAGTGCAAGAGACATTGTAGCATGTTAAGCATTGGAATGCAGAAAAGGTAAGGAACCAGCAAGGGAAGTTAGGAGGAAAAGAATGCTCGGTCAAAAAGAGCAGTATTCTTCCTTTGCAATCCTACCCTTCTAAAAAGTTTAACGTTTCAAATTAGAGTTGCGCGTGCAAACTTAAGAATCACTCAAGCACCGTTCGCAGGTGTTTAATATATATTCCAAGTTGAAAATTTACACAAGCATATATCATCCCCTTCTGGATTGCTCAGCAGTCACCTCAATGACTTGTCTTCAGAAAGGGACCTTGTTATGGACTTCAGAATTGAGAGGCAAAATACCAACACTATAATTGTATTTCTTTATTTCCTGCTGAGAAGGGTTTTGCACTTACGCTTTTGCTTGGAACAACTGAAAGTCTGAAACTATTCCATCGCAGACCTGTCATTCTAAACACGCTCTTAATAGGTTTCGAGAACACGCAAGACAGACAGCTACGCGATGCACGAAAGCACGCTAGCGTTTTCACTCACTGTACGTTTGTTCTCATCATCTCCACATCACCACATGCATGACACTGCCACCGTATGCCAGAATTTGGAATGCTCTACAAGATTAGAAGCTGAAGCTTTGAGCGTACACACTTGATAACGATTAGCGAATATTCCATGGGGAACTAATCCCAGTGATGACTCGGTGTAACACCATTGCTGATTTGCTGAAGAACGGAACAGATGCTGGCTGGCTCCCGTTTTCCACGTTACCGCCAAGGACGGAGCCCCAGGAGTGGCCGCCGATTCGATATCTTGTTAAATCCACCCGTGCGGGGGGCCGGGGATATGATTCGATGACCGGGAAAAGGTCGCCGGGAGCATCCGGTGCTGTTCACATTGGCAGGCGTGTGCGCGTGTGTGTGTGGGGTGTGGGTGTGTGTGTGTGTGTGTGTGTGTGTGTGGGGGGGGGGGGGGGGGGGGGGGGGGGGGGGGGGGGGGGGGATGGGGGGATGACGCCGAGGCCTACAATGCAACAGCATGGCAGGTGGCAGCAGCCAGCAGGCCTGCAGTTGCCGGTGTTCTCTCACTTTTCCGAATTGTTTCGGCAGTGCGTCTCGCCATGCACGGAGGACACGGACGACGGATTGCTTTTATTTTCGTTTTTTTTACACGGAAACGCTATGCTGAGGATGTTGGATCGTCCGGACACATCCGTTCGTGGGTCGCGACACCAGTTCAACGGCCCAACACTTATATCATTTTCACTACTTGGATGCTTCAGTCATATCCTCTCGAACATTTGGACGCTTCTGTTTTTCAGAAGGCTTCCAAGACTCGGAAACTTCAATTCCTCAGCTCCATGACCGCACTCCACCATGCCGCCTCGGTGTTCCCCACGGCATCCGAGTGCCCGCCGGCCAGCATCTCCACCGCGCCCGAGCGCGGCCGGCCGCCCTTCCATTTCCATCGCGCCTCTAGCCCGCCGCGGCTACCAGCCTTCCTCCATCTCCGCTGCGACTCCCATCGCCGTGGCCTTTTCTAGGGCGCGGATGGCCTTCTCCACTTGAGCGGTGGTAGCTCGAGCCAGATATGTTGTAGCCTTCTCCATCGGACCTATCGTGGTCTTCTCCACCGGAGCAGCGACCTCTACACCGGTGAACTCCGCACGTCAACGAACCTCTATTCCCAAGCAACAACGAGATGTTGCGTTGAAAGCGCATATTGCAAACATATGTTTCAGGTGTTTCAGATGTTTCAGTAGTATGTTGCAAGTGTTTCCTATCGGTGTTGCAAAAGTAGATCGGGATATTGCAAAAGTAGAGCGGGATGTTGCAATGTCTATGCATGTATGTTTCAAGTGTATGTTACAAATATTTCATCTGTATCAGACGTATGTTGCAAGTGTTTTTATCCGGATGTTGCAAAGGTAGATCAAGATGTTGCATATACATGCATGTTGCAAGCGCATGTTTCAAGTGTTTTAGGTGTTTTCATATGTCTGTTGCAAGTGTTTCATCTGGATGTTACATATGTTTGCAATGTTTTTCAAGTGTTCTTTAAAGTGTTTTTGCAAGTGTTTCAGTCGTCTGTCTTCTTTTATATAATGCAACTATTGTATCTGGATGTTTTAAAAGTATATCGGGTGTTGCACATGGGATGCGCGTGGGAAGCAGCTGACGGTGTGGGTGAAAAGTCCTTGTATGGTTTTGGTAATTGAGTGACAACCTAGGTGGACTAATTGTGTTTATGTGAGATACACAGGTGATTACTCCATAGGTACATGTGTGTGAGCAACATATGCCATGAAGGTGAAAATGGCTTAGAGATGTTGCAAAGCTCACACATGTGATGATGAAGGAGCTCATTGCAAATGAGACATGACATTGAGTCATGTGATCAAGGTGGAGAAGATCATGACAAGACTTGGCTTGATGGATCGGTTGCAAGCGTGAAGGGCAAGTCGGAGGCTTTGGAGCGATGGACCACGTGGCGGTGAAGCTTGAGCAAGACTTGACGCTGATGGACAAAGGCAACGGTGAAAAGCAAGTGAAGTCAAGATCGATGAACCAACATGATCACGTGATGATATGAAGTGGATCATATCATTGTTGATCATGTTGGTGCATGTGTTGCATCGACATTGGAGGAGATGGAATAGAATGCGCAAGACAAAGGTATAACTTAGGGTATTTCATTTCACCGGTCATAGGTGTGTAGAGAAGTTGATGATCGGGTTTAGGATAGATGGCCGTACTATCAAGAGGGGCAAACTTGTTTGCATATCGGTCATCTAGTGTCACTCGAGTGATCTAACTTTGCATCGTCGCTAGGATTGAGTGGCGTGGCAAGTTGAGCGGCTAATCCTTTGGAAAATGATTGTGAAAATGCTAACACACATACACATGATGGTGTACACTTGGTGGTATTGGCACATTTACAAAGGAGATGAAGTTGGAGTTGATGTGGATCAACTCGGCGATGAAACGGAGGTGAGAAGGGTTTGAAACTCCACCGGCGGAGTGTCCTTCCGTAGAGTGCGGACAGTCTGACGATGCCATCGGTGCCCTATATATAAAAGATAGGGTCTCATAGAGTGGACCGGACGCTGGTCATGTGGTGACCGGACGCTGGGATCCTGCATCCGGTCAGTGGCGGCCAAGAGCGTGCAGGCGTCGGTCTTCGACCGGACGTTGGCGCTGGAGGTGACCGGACGCACCCTGCCAGCGTCCGGTCAGGCTGACGTATGGTGACGTAGGTAACACAGAAAAGTTGGAGAAGGACCGGACGCCGACGCTGCGTCCGATCATGACTGACCGGACGCGTCCGGTCACGACTTGTACCTTACTGGAAACGACCGGACGCTGGGGTTGCTGCGTCCGGTCAGTTTGAGCAGCTGCGTCTGGTCATCACTTGACCGTTGAGATCAAGTGACTGAGGTTGAATAAAGGCGACACGTGGCGAGCATCCGTTGACCAGACGCTGAGGTCCTGCGTCCGGTCGATATGACCGGCGCGTCCGGTCAACCCGAAAAACGCCCAGCGAAGAGGTAACAGCTAGTTTAGCCTGTGAGGCTATAAATAGAAGGGGGTCTCGGCCATGGCTGATGCTGAGCACCTCAGGGGACTTTGTGTCCATGCTTGAGAGTGCTTGGGAGCCCTCCATCTCACATATGCTTGATAGTGATCATCCGATTGTGTGAGAGAGCGATTCTAGTGTGTTTGCATTATGAGGTTGTATCGAGTGGCACTAGGTGATCGAGTTGCAAGCCGGTGGTGCTTGTTACTCTTGGAGGTTGCCACCTCCTAGATGGCTTGGTGGTGGTCTCCGTCGAAGCCCGCAAGAAGCTTGTGCAGTGCTCCAGAGAAGAGCTTTGTGAGGGGCATTGTGCTCGCCCCGCAGGAGCCGTGAAGAGCAACTCTAGTTGAGTGTGTCATTGAGCTACCCTCACTTTCGGGGTAGGTTCTTGCGGTGCCCGACGTGCGGGCTTGGCAGGTGATGCCAATTAGTCGCCGAACCACCAAGTGAGCGGTCGACACAACGGGGACTAGCGTGTTGGCAAGCACGTAAACCTCGGGAGAAAAATCACCATGTCAACCTTGTTCGTCCCGTTGGTTTGCAATCCCCTTTTCACAAGCTTGTATTTATATTTCATATACATTGTGCTTGTGTAGTTGCTCTTGTAATTAGTTAGCTTGTGTAGCTTACTAGTTACCTTCTTGCTTGTGTAGCATAGAAGTAGTTCCCTTGCGTGGCTAATTTGGTTTGTGTAACCTTGTTAGTCACATTACTTAGTTTGTGTAGCTAAGTAATTACGTTCTTCTAATTTGGCATTGGTTACCTTGTTATTGACCATTGCTAGTGAGCTTAGGTGGCTTTGTGCTTTTGCTTACTAGCTTGTTTAGGAGCTCACTTGTTGCTTAAAGTACTAGTGGCATAGATTTATGTGGCCTTGCTTCTAGAATTGGTTTGGTGAGCTCTAACTAGCCTGGCACCTTTGTTGCTTAATTAGTATCTTTGGAAGGTGCTAGAGAACATAAATAGAGCGGTGTAGTCTTGGCTAGACCGATAGTTTTAATTCCGCACTTGTTTCGGTTAGCCGACGCGATTATTTTTAGAAAGGACTATTCACCCCCCCTCTAGTCTGCCATCTCGGCCTTACAGTGGGCAACATCCGGGGCAGCACGGCCCCCTGCTGGGGTGGTCGCTCGCAAGCCCGACACGCTGGGGTGCTCGCTCGCTCGCTGAGTAGGTACCGTCCAACACTAGCGTTCAAAAAAATCGAACATCCGGACACTAGCAAGTCCCTTTTTAATACCTTTTCTTTCTTCTCAAAAGCCTATTTGTAAGTCCACCGTACAAATTATAGGCTACTTTAGTTTTCTTGTAATTTAAGCTTATTTAACTTCAACCAAGTTCATTAGAAAAAAAACAATATCTACAATATCAAACTCCATTAAGTCATATATGAAATATGTCTTGATATTATATTTATTTGACTTGCAGATTGTTAGCATATTTTTTCTGGAAACTTATCCAAAGTTATAAAAGATTGACTTTGGAAAAAGTGAAGTGGCTCATAAATTATAGACCTCCTTTGGAACATAGAAAATTTTCTTATGAAAATAAATTGATCCCTGTGGTATTCCTGAACGATTCCAGTGATTTTTTTGTGTTCAAAAAGTGGCCACAATGTTGCGGTTGCCTTCTTCCATTCAAAGTTGGCAACAAAAAAAATCAACAATGACATGCATTGAAACAAGTTAAAAAAGCTAAATAAAATCATTATAACCAACAAAGTTACTTCATTAATAAAATAGTAACTTAACATACACGATTGAGAATGAAATAGTTTGAAAATGAGAAAAATGTTGGAGGGTCATGTGAAAAAATATAACAGTTGACGACATATATGAATTGACATATCGAGAATTCATTTCAGATCCCTCATTGTGTTTGAAATATTTTCCATAAATATGTGTGTGATGCATGGGAATTTATGGTAACAAATCCAAAAAACAAAAATAAGATACGCTCAAAAAGAAAGAAAGAAATACCGGTACAAAGGGAAAAACCGAGCTCCTTCGGACAAATTGGGAGAGTCTGCCTCGGCCGAGTTTCAATTATACCTGGGCCAAAATGTTTACTTGGGCTAACAATTTATTTAGCTGGGCCAAAATGTTTACTCGGCGGAATTTCTTCCATCATACTAAAGAGGCAAACTTTAGTTCATGTTCTTAACGTACCGGGCCAACTTGTTATGCTGACGAGGTCTCCTGGTGACTGTGAGCGGCGTGGCGTGGAATAGGATCCGAGCCAGGCCATGTAGGCTGGACGGCCCAATAACTTTTGGTTACGGAGTGTAGCCGGAGGGAAGAACAGCTGAACGGGGCATTATCCGCCGAAAACATTTTCTTCACTGGTCCGAAGTAGGCGAAATGGTTGATGTGTATATCTTGGGCCAAAAATAAGACGGCCCAGTAACGTCTCCTCTGAAATGAGAAACGGGCCGTGTACGGGCTTGAACACGGAATTTCTTGTCCCGGTAACTTGCTTTCAGTTGTTGGACGTAGTAGATCGAACACGTCACGAAATGACCCACAACATCTGACTCACTGTCGTCCTGCTAAAGGCTCGAAACTCGAGAACCCAACATTTAGCTAATCTCTTTGCAACACGTGCAATAACACATGCACATCATCCGTAGCATCCTATGATATACGCATACGCGTGTAGTGATAGACTCAGTGGATCACCTAGACATAGATCTAGCGGGTATAATCTTACATACGGGATAAAAATTTCCTAGAATATGATCTAGAGAGAGAGGAAGGGACATGAGATCTCACCGACCATCCGCGGGCTTGGAGGAAGAGCTCGACGTAGCCATAGCGAAGGTGACATGGTCCAGGTCGGCGGAGTCACGGTCACAGAGTTGAGGTCGGTCATAGTGTAGCGTTGAGGTCGGTCATAGTGTAGTGGTGGCGCAGAGGCGACGGTGAGGACGTCAGTAGAGCTTCCCGTTGCTTCAGCGCCTCCCACTTAGATCGGATTAGGGTTAGGACTGTAGGTGGCAGAAAAGCGGCTCAGGTGAACCTCGTGATGCGAGCCCCGGCCTCCCACCTCCTTTATATTACGCTGTGCGACGGAGGCCCACCAACCATAGAACGGTTGGGCGCCCTCGATCAGGGCGCGGATCAAGGCACCGACTCGATCATTGGACCGAGCCAGGAGGAGATCAACCTAACATTCTTCCCCTTGATCTCACCTTATGACTTAAACATAAAATCCTTTTCTCTTTCTCCCATTCCATCATAGATTAGCGTATAGAGCATGTCTCGTCACAACAGTTAGTACCATTGGATTAACAACTACAACACACATCTCTGTTTTGAAACAGATTCTCGATGAAGGGAACCGTGACGCCTAAGAGGGGGGTGAATTAGGCAACTTAAAATTCTAACTCTAAATTATGACATCTTTTTCTACCACTAGCAAAATCTATCTAAAAGATAAACTATCTAAATGTGCAACTATGGTTTTGCTAGTGTGTTGCTATCTCTACCGCAAAAGGAGTAATACAATCAATGTAAATGCGGAAGCTAACGAGCAAGGTAGAGATATGCAAACTCCCGTCGACGACTCCGGTATTTTTACCGAGGTATCGAGAAGCGCGTAAGCTTCCCCCTAGTCCTCGTTGGAGCCCCTCGCAAGGAATCACTCGCAAGGGCCAAGCTCCCGGTCGGGTAACTCCGTGGATAGCCTCGGGCCTTCTCCACGCGCAAGTGGGTCTCCGACGTGCCTTATGGCAAGCCTCTCTTAGATGCTCCCCGCCGTCTTCACTATCAAGCTTCTCGGCCTTATTCCCTCCGGTACACGGTGGCGGCCACACCACAAATGTGGTTGGTGTGATCTCGTAAGATTATAAGCCCCTCTGATGTACAACAATGGTGCACTCAAGCACCGAGTGGTAAGAGGTATGCAAACATCACTAAACACTAGGCCTAAACCTAGAGCAAGCGCATAAGCGGTGGTCTAATCAACCTAAGCACTTCGTAAAGCACCTACGCTAATCACCTAATGAAACACTAAGCACTATGCAAGTAGAGATCACTAAAATGATGTATCAACACCCTTGATATGTTTACTTAGCTCCACACACATCAAATGGCCGGTTGGGGTTGTATTTATGAGCCCCACTGAGAAAGTAGCCATTGGGGACGAAATTCCACTTTTCTGCTACTGACCGGACGCTGAAGTCATCCTGACCGGATGCGTCCGGTCGTCCCGACTATTGGAGCCGCGAACAACTGATCAGACGCTGCCAGCGTCCGGTCACAAGTTTGCCGCACTGGAACCTCTCTGTAATCGATCGGACGCTACTGTCCTGCGTCCGGTTGGTTTGCCGCCAACGTCCGGTCGCTACTGCTGTTGCTGAGCCTCTGATCGGAGCGTCCGGTCGCTTTTCATCAGCGTCCAGTAGCTGTTGTGAGCTCATTTCTTCATGATCTTGCGTGCGGCTTAGTTCCTATCTTCATGCTTGGACTTTACTTGATATCTTAGGTCTTCTCTTATGCTTCTAAGGTCTTGCTTGAGGTGTTGATCATCGGATCATCACGTCGCCTTTGTCCAACTCACGTCTTGCATCTTATTGAACTACAAAACAATCACTTGTGTATTTATTAGTCCAATTTGGTTGTGTTGGTCATCAAGCACCAAAATCCAAAGTAAATGGGCCTAGGGTCTATTTTTCTTACAATCTCTCTTTTTTGGTAATTGATGACAACACGACCAAAGCAAGCAAATAATAAAAATTTTGAAATTTAAAAACTACCTACTTGCTAGGATGCAATGCAAGGGGCAAGATTATATGATGCTAAAAGATACTACTTGTAAGACTGTATAAAAACTTATCTTGCCCTTGCAAATATTCCCATGTGGTATTATGGATTTAAGCCTTGCTTCCTACAAATTCTCCCCATTACATAGGCTAATCCATAATCCACTATTCTCCCTTTCTTGGACCATTACTATAAATTATTGCTTGCTTTTGGTTCTCTAAATTCTCCCCTTTTGGAATAAAATATCAAAAAGGAAGACATTAGTAGCACAAGGGAGGGTCAAACCTTGTGATCTTTTGTGGGTAGAGTGAAATAGATCACAAAATTTGACTCTCACATTATATAGACTAAGCTCCCCCTAAATATATGCATACATATGGTAGAAGACAAAGCATATGCATAATAAATATCAAAATGAAATCAACATGATGATATCAGTTTAGAAATACCATATGTGGAAACCAATTTGATTTCTACCACTTGCAATAGGTGGTGGATATTTGAAGTATGATGCTTAACTCCGGGGACTCTATTTTCCTTGCAATGAGACTACTACACACATGATAAGCTTGAAACGGTGTTAGTCTCAAGACATCCAACTTGTAGAATAACCTCCCCATAAATTTGTGCACACAAGTATGGAATACTTGTAGAAAACATGCACATTAATTTTAGAATAAAAAATACTACTTGAAAGATGACATCACATGAATGTGAGGGTCATTTTCGAAGGCGATATTCGGGAGAAATTATCTACAATTTGGACTTTAGCACATATTAGATGAACAATTGAAGGACAGCTATATGCCGTGCTCCTAATTTTAAACCATGTAGGTTTGCTCCAAGGGTTAAGAATGAAACCGAGCAAGCCTACCATATGATATACCTAGTGTATGTATGACAAAAGATATAAGAATTCAAATGCAAATCTAGGCATAAAGAGTAACTAGATGCTAAAAGATATCAATTGTAGGAAAATTAAAATCTAATACCAATTGAAGTAAATTGAATCTAGTTACCTAATATGGGAAGGGGAATTTGGGTCCATAGTATTCACTAATCCACTCGGCAATGTCTTTGTCCATCATGATGCACCCCATGAAATGCACCCATACTTTGCCAAGTCTCCAAATTCCCCACCGTCCATAGGACTTCTCACGTCCCTTTTGGGATCCAAACCTTTTTGTGCTCTTCATGTTGAAGATAATTTCCTTTGGCACCCAAAAGCGTTTGACCCCATTATTGGCTTACTTGTTTACCTTGATGGCCACCACCTTGTCATTTTTCTTCTTCTTTAGCAAGTATGGTGTGGAGGCCTTCTTGTCCAACTTGTTGGTGTAGGTGTTGGAGAGCTTGCATGTTTGCTTCTTCTCTTTCTTCTTTGCTCCTCCTCGATTCTTCACCTTGCACTCATAGGACTTGTGACCTTCCTTGTGGCACACGTAACAAACCACGGTTTGTCCTTCATCAAGCTTCTTCACTCCCTTGATAGTGTTATCTTGATAAGTTGGGCTTGCTTCGTCTTGCCTTTCACTTGAGTCAAGTCTTTAGTGAGGCGAGCTACTTCTTTCTTGAGTTGCTCATTCTCCTTTGCTACCTCTTGTGTGCATGTATCTACAACAATTTTCTCAACATAAACTTGGTTGCACAAAGGTGAGTCTAAACATAAATCATTACAAGAAGTAGAGGCATCCTTTTTAGACATGTTAAAGATAGAACTTTTCCTTTTAGATGCCTTGGTGGGAGTTGTATTAACGGCTTTAAGTTTAGCAACTTTATTAGTTAGCTCATCACAATGTTTGCACATGGTTTGCATTTTTGCAAGCAAACTTTTATAAGCATCTTGTAAGCTAGCTAACTTTTCTTTTAATTTTTCATTTTTCTTTACATGTTGCTCATCATTGATTGTGCATGCATTTGTTGTTGCACTAGACTTAAGTTGCTCAATTTTAGTAGATAGTTCAACATCGAGATTAGCAAAGTTCTCATATTGTTCAAGTAAAGTTTTATAAGATTCTTGTGAACTATCTAGCTTTTCTTTTAAATTTTTGAGCTTCTTTTGTTGACTAGTGTAAACTATAGCATAATTAAGATTTTGTTGCATAATTTCATCATAAGAAGCCATATCATCATCACTATCACTCTCACTAGAGGATGAGCTTTCATTACCTCGTGCCAAAAGGCACACACGAGAAGAGCTTGAAGATGAGTGCTTGCGACCTCGCCTCTTGTGATGGTGTTCTTCTTCACTTGAAGAATCATCCCATGATTTTATTGATGTGAGGGCTTGGTTTTTACGTGCCTTCTTTGTCTTGGGTGTGGGCTTATTTGCACAAACTTCCACAAAGTGCCCCAACTCGCTGCATCCATAGCATCCTCTCTTTCTTTGCTCATTTCTTTGATTGGTAAAAATGAGATCTTGAATTTAGATGGGCACACCCTTGACATTGAGCCTGTGGATCATCTTCTCTACCTTGTTGATTAATTTGATTGATTCTTCATCAAGGTCGGAGGTGGAGGAGGAAGATTGATCATCATCACTTGAATCTTCATCATCATCATCATCATCGTGCTCATCTTCTTCTTCATCTTCACTTGAGGAGCTTGAGCTTGAGCTTGTCTCAACTTGCTTGCCCTTCATCTTCTTTTTCTCGCTACATGTGAGAGCTTTGCCTTTGCTCAATGACGAGGCTTCGTCTTGACCCATCTTACATGACATTTCAAAAGCCACTATCTTGCCAGTGACTATGCCCGGGGTCATGGTGCTCAAGTTCTCCATGTTGTGAAGGATGGTGATGATGCTTGCATATTTCTTTTGTGATAGCACAAAGATGATCTTCCTCATGATGTCCGCATCATCTAGCTTTGTTAATCCTACTAAATGAAGCTCATTGATAATTAGATTCAAGCGAGAATACATATCACGAACATGCTCATTATTATGTATTGTAAATGAATCATAATTTTGCTTAGCTAGACAATATTTTTGCTCACGGACATTACTTGTGCTGTCATGGAGCTCTTGGAGTTTTAACCAAATTTCATGTGCCGTATTTAAGGTGAACACTTGGTTAAACACATCCATGCTAAAAAGATTTAAACAAGCAATTTTTAGCTCTAGCATTGAAATGCATTTCTTTTTCATCACTCTTTGTGGAGTTTTCAGGATTCTTAATGGGTTTTATCCCATCACGAGTGACTCTCCAAACACCCAAATCAACTGCCTCAAGTTAGCAAGCCATTCTAGCTTTATAATAGGGGAAGTTTGTGCTGTCAAAGTGCGGAGGCCTAGAGGTATCCATCCCAACCACTCTAAATGGCGTCGGCTCAATGGCGGTTAAGCCAAAGGTCCAAATTGAGCCAGCCGGCTCTGATACCAATTGAAGAGAACCATGACGCCTAAGAGGGGGGTGAATTAGGCAACTTAAAATTCTAACTCTAAACTATGGCCTCTTTTTCTACCCCTAGCAAAACATATGCAAAAGATAAACTATCTAAATGTGCAACTATGGTTTTACTAGTGTGTTGCTATCTCTACCGCAAAAGGAGTAATACAATCAATGTAAATGCGGAAGCTAACGAGCAAGGTAGAGATATGCAAACTCCCGTCAATGACTCCGGTATTTTTACTGAGGTATCAAGAAGCGCGCAAGCTTCCCCCTAGTCCTCGTTGGAGCCCCTCGCAAGGAATCCCTCGCAAGAGCCAAGCTTTCGGTCAGGTAACTCTATGGATAGCCTCGGGCCTTTCCCATGCGCAAGTGGGTCTCTGACGTGCCTTCCGGCAAGCCTCTCCCAGATGCTCCCTGTCGTCTTCACTATCAAGCTTCTGGCCGAAACACCAGGGGCCTTGTTTCCTCCGGTACACGGTGGCGGCCACACCACAAACGCGGTTGGTGTGATCTCGCAAGACTACAAGCCCCTTCGATGTACAACAATGGTACGCGCAAGCACCGAGTGGTAAGAGGTATACAAACCTCACTAAACACTAGGCCTAAACCTAGAGCAAGCGCATAAGCAGTGGTCTAATCAACCCAAGCACTTTTGCAAAGCACCTATGCTAATCACCTAATGAAACACTAAGCACTATGCAAGTGGAGATCACTAAAATGGTGTATCAACACCCTTGATATGTTTCCTTAGCTCCACACACATCAAATGGCTAGTTGGGGGTTGTATTTATAAGCCCCACTGAGAAAGTAGTCGTTGGGGACGAAATCTCGCTTTTCTGCTACTGACCAGACGCTGAAGTCGTCCTGACTGGACGCGTCCGGTCGCAAGTTTGCCACTCTGGAACCTCTCTGTACTCGATCGAACGCTGTTGTCCTGCGTCCGGTTGGTTTGCCGCCAGCGTTCGGTCCAGCATCCAGTCGCTGCTGCTGTTGCCGAGCCTCTGATCGGAGCATCTGAAGGGTCGAGATGGCGGACTAGAGGGGGGTAAATAGTCTTTTTAAAACTAATCGCGTCGGCTAACCGAAACAAGTGCGGAATTATAACTATTGGTCTAGCCAAGACTACACCCCTCTATCTATGTTCTCTAGCACCTTCCAAAGATACTGATCAAGCAACAAAGGTGCCGGGCTAGCTAGACCTCACCTAACCAATTCTAGGAGCAAGGTTACACAAACCTATGCCACTAGTACTTTAAGCAACAAGGGAGCTCCTACACATGCTAGTAAGCAAAAGCACAAAGCTAACTAAGCTCACTAGCAATGCTTAATAACAAGGCAACCAATGCCTAATTAGAGAGCGCAAAAACTTAGCTACACAAACTAAGCAATGTGACTAATAAGGTTACTAAAACCAAATTAGTCACGCAAGGGAGCTACTTCTATGCTACACAAGCAAGAAGGTAATTAGCAAGCTACACAAGCTATCTAATTACAAGAGCAACTACACAAGCTTAATATGTATAAAAGTAATTGCAAGCTTGTGTAACGGGGATGCAAACCAATGGAAAAAATAAGGTTGACACGATGATTTTTCTCCCGAGGTTCACGTGTTTGCCAACACGCTAGTCCCCGTTGTGTCGACCGCTCACTTAGTGGTTCGGCAGCTAATTAGCATCACCCGCTAAGCCCGCACGTCGGGCGCCGCAAGAACCTACCCCGGAAGTGAGGGTAGCTCAATGACATGCTTTACTAGAGTTGCTCTTCGTGGCTCCCGCGGGGCGAGCACAATGCCCCTCACAAGCACTTCTCCGGAGCGCCACACAAGCTTCTTGCGCGCTTTGACGGAGACCACCACCAAGCCATCTAGGAGGTGGCAACCTCCAAGAGTAACAAGCACCACCAGCTTGCAACTCGATCACCTAGTGCCACTCGATGCAACATCACGATGCAATCGCACTAGAATCGCTCACTCACACAATCGAATGATCACTATCAAGTATATATGTGATGGAGGGCTCCCAAGCACTCTCAAGCATAGACACAAAGTCCCCCAAGGTGCTCCCACACCAGCCATGGCCGAAGGCCACTTCTATTTATAGCCCCAAGGGCTAAACTAGCCGTTACCCCTTCACTGGGCAAAAATTGGGTCGACTGGACGCTGGACCTCAGCGTCCGGTCGCCCGCAGACGGCCACGTGTCCCGATTCCAACAGTCACTTGACCTGACCGGACACAGCAGCTTCAACTGACCGGACGCTGGACCCCAACGTCCGGTCGTTTCCAGTAAGGTACCCAAGGCGTATTTCTTCTACCGGACGTGTCCGGCCGCATGTGATCGGACGCAGCCCAGCGTCTGGTCACACGCCAGCTTCTGCGTCACCGTACGTCAGCCTGACCAGACGCACCCGGCCAGCGTCCGGTCCTTTCAGATCCAGCGTCTGGTCAGTTGACCGGCGCCAGCATCTTCGCGATCAACTCGTTTTCACTTCTAACTTCTTCACCCTTGCTCTAATGTGCCAACCACAAGAATTTGCATCCGGCGCAATAGAAAATAGGCATTCCATTTTCCCGAAAGCGCCGAATCCTAAACCGGTCATAAACTTCTCTACACACCTATGACTGGTGAAATAAAATGCCCTAGGTTATACCTTTGCCTTGCGCATTCCATTCCATCTCCTCCAATGTCGATGCAACACATGCACCAACACAATCAACAATGATATGATTTACTTCATATCATCACGTGATCATATTGGTTCATCGATCTTGACTCTACTTGCTCTTCACCGTTGCCATCGTCCATCGGCGTCAAGTCTTGCTCAAGCTTCACCACCACGCGGTCCATCACTCCAAAGCCTTCGACTTGCCCTTCACGCTTGCAACTGGTCCATCAAGCCAAGTCTTGTCTTGATCTTCTCCACCTTGATCATATGACTCAATGTCATGTCTCATGTGCAATAAGCTCCTTCATCATCACATGTGTGAGCTTTGCAACATCTCCAAGCCATTTTCACCTCCATGGCATATGTTGCTCACACACATGTGCCTGTGGACTAATCACCTGTGTATCTCACATAAACACAATTAGTCCACCTAAGTTGTCACTCAATTACCAAAACCAAACAAGGACCTTTCAGCATCCGGTCGCTTTTCATCAGCGTCCGGCCGCTGCTGTGAGCTCGTTTCTTCATGATCTTGCGTGCGGCTTGGTTTCTATCTTCATGCTTGGACTTTACTTGATATCTTGGGTCTTCTCTTGTGCTCCTAAGGTCTTGCTTGAGGTGCTGATCATCGGATCATCACATCGGCTTTGTCCAAGTCACGTCTTGCATCCTATTGAACTACAAAACAATCACTTGCAAATTCATTAGTCCAATTTGGTTGTGTTGGTCATGAAGCACTAAAATCCAAAGTAAATGGGCTTAGGGTCTATTTTCCTTACACTTGACTAGGCCCTTATTGTCCAGGAATCATAGGTTTTCACTTAAACCCATGCTGGCTAAGTGTTCTCTAAACACGTTGGGTGGTAAGCCTTTTGTAAGCGGATTCGTGAGCATCTTTTCTGTACTTATGTGCTCAAGACTAATTATATGATCCTAGAATTTGTCTTTCACAACATAATACTTTATGTCAATGTGTTTGGCAGCACCACTTGACTTATTGTTGTGAGCATAACATACTGCTGGATTATTATCGTAGTACAACTTGAGTGGCTTATGTATGTCGTCTATCACTTTCAACCCGGACATAAATTTCTTCAGCCAATTTACCTGCTCCGTGGCCTCATAACACGCTACAAACTCGGCATACATCGTAGATGATGTAGTGATGGTCTGCTTGGAACTTTTCTACGATATACCTCCAACTGCGAGAGTAAATATATATCTTGACGTGGACTTTCTATCATCTCCCACATAATCTGAATCTGTCTACCCCTCTATGTGTAGGGAATCAGATCTTCTGTACGTTAGCATGAGGCCTTTTGTGCCTTGCAAGTAACACAAAACTTTCTTTCCCAGTCTTTAGTGTTCTATTCCTGGATTACTCTGATATCTGCCAAGTAACTCGGTAACAAATGCTAAGTCAGGACGTGTACACACTTGAGCATACTGTAAACTTCCAATAGCTGAAGCATATGGAACCACTTTCATTTGATCGATCTCATATTGGTTCAAGGGACATTGGAATTCTCCAAATCTATCGCCTTTGACTATGGGAGCAGGTGAAGGCTTACAATTTTGCATACTATATTTCTTTAGAACCTTTTCTAAGTATGCCTTTTGTGATAATCCTAAAACCCATTTCTTCTATTTCGGTGAATCTCTATTCCTAGAACAAATGAAACTTCACCGAGATCCTTCATTAAAAAATTCGAGGACAAGAATTTTTTTGTTTCTAGTAGTAGATTAACATCACTAATAGTGAGTAAGATGTCATCCACATATAAGATTTGAAAAATGTATTTCCCATTCTTGAACTTTGCATAAACGCAATTGACCTCTATATTTTCTTGAAACCCAAACTTTCTTATTGTACTATCAAACTTCAAATACCACTGTCTTGATGCTTATTTTAATCCGTCAATGGATTTCTTCAGGCGGCATCCCATACGTTCTTTTCCTTTTATAACAAAACCTTTTGGTTGTGCCATGTAAATATTTTCCTCCAAATCCCCATTTAGGGACGCCGTCTTTACATCCATCTCATGTAATTCTAAATTGTAATATGCTACAAGCACCATTATAATTCTAAAAGAATCCTCACATGAGACTGGAGAAAATGCCTCATTGTAATCTATGCCTTTTCTTTGCGTGAATCCTTTCGTCATAAGTCACGCTTTAAATATTTCTGCATTCCCTTTGGAGTTATATTTAGTTTTGTAGACCCATTTAGAGCCTATTGTCTTGGCTCCTTTAGGAATTATTTCTAAGTCACAAACACCATTGGTATTCATTGATCTCATTTCATCTTGCATGGCTTCAAGCCACTTTGATGAGTGAGCGCTTCTCATGGCTTCTTCAAATGAGGTGGGATCACCCTCCATTTGAAATTCTTCACTAAGAAGTCATCAGGAATGGCTGGTTTCCTGACTCTTTGAGACCTTCTAGGGGCCTCGTTAATTGATGCTTGTTCTATATGAGGCTGTTGTTGCTCTTCCTCATGTGTGACAACGGGTTCTACAGGATCCTAAAGGATAGGTTCCTCATATTTATTTATTGTCGCCATGGGAGAACTAACAATATGTGTTGTTACTATAGTGTCTTGCACTGTTGGTATAGCAACAACATGTAGCGTGAAGAATGGCTCCTGAACCATTGGAGTAGGCACATGTACCCGCTTCTCCTCTAGGTTAATTTCTCATGCTACCATGCTCCCCTTGATCAACTCTTCCTCCAAGAACACAACATGTCTTGTTTCTACAAACTTCGTATGTCTGTCACGACAATAGAAGGACAATAGAAGGGATAACCTTTTGACTTTTCTGGATAGCCAATGAAATAGCAATTGACTGTCTTGGAGTCTAGCTTCCCTACATTTGGGTTAAAGACTTTAGCCTCAGTTGGACAACCCCACATACGTAAATAGTTAAGTGAGGGTTCATTTCCTGTCCATAACTCATATGGTGTTTTGAGCACCAACTTGCTTGGCACTCGATTAAGAATATGAATGGTGGTTTTTAACGCCTCCATCCATAAACTTATCGGTAGAGTAGAGTAACTTATCATACTTCTCACCATATCCATTAAGGTGCGGTTGCTTCTTTCAGCGACTCCATTCTGCTGAGGCTCGCCCGATGTAGAGTACTGGGCAACTATGCCATTTTCCTGTAAGAATATTGCAAAAGGTCTAGGAACTTGGCCATATGGGATGTGTCGACCGTAGTACTCTCCCCCCCATGGTCGGATCTTACTATCTTAATCTTTAAATTGTGCTGATTTTCTATTTTAGCCTTAAATATCTTAAATTTATCCAATGCTTCTGATATTTTTTCAATTGGATAAATATAGTCATAACGAGAATAATCATCTGTGAATGTTATAAATGAATCATAACCATCCACACTCTTAATAGAAAAAGGACCACATATGTCTGTGTGAATTATTTCTAAAATTCATGCGCTTCGTTTGACATCTTTCTTTATTTTCTTAACATACTTTCCTTTTATGCAATCAATGCATTATTTTAAATCTAAAAATTCTAATGGCGAAAGAATTGATTTTTTAATCAATCGCTCTATTCTCCCCCTCAAAATATGGCCTAAACGATAGTGCCATAATTTTGATGATACATCATAAACTCTCTTCCGTTTATTTCTTGCATTCATAGACGAGGAGGCATTCTCATTCTCAGTGCTCACAACATTCACATTCTCAGAAATTGATAACTAATAAAGCTTGCCTTGTCAAAAGGCAAGACCGACACTAAACACAATCTGACATTTGCCATTACCAAAATGACAATCATATCCATCATCGTCTAGACATGACTTATCAAATTTCTACGCAAAGAGGGTTCATAAAGGACATCTAAAAGTTGAAGTACAAAACCATCATCTAATTCTAGAGAGAGATCTCCAATGGCTTCAACTTCAGTTTCAACTCCATTTGCTACTTTAATTCTTCTTTCTCCTCTTTGCAGTGTTCTCCTCGTATGAAATCCCTGTAATGAATTTGCAACATGAATAGTTACACCCGAGTCAATCCACCAAGTAGATTTTGAATAACTTAAATATAAGGACTCATATATGAATGTAATAATGTCCTCACCTCTCTTCAAATAGCTCTTCAGGAAATCTAGACAGTCCTTCTGGTAATGTCCATACTTCTTGCACCATTTGTATTGATCCTTGTCAACTTGGACATTATTGTTCTTCTGATGGTGATCATTCTGAGGGGCTTTCCATTGATGTTTGGCATTCTTGTTAAAGTTCTTCTTTTTATAGTACTTCACATGGTTAGCAGAGTCACCATGTGAGCTTTTAAGCCTCTCCTCTTCTTGCACACACATGGCAATGAGCTTCTCAATGTCCCATTTATTGGACTGTATGTTGTAATTAACAACAAAAGTTTCATACTCTTTAGGCAAAGAAGCAAAAACCAAATGAATCAGGAACTCATCTTTGAGCCCCAAATCCATTGGCTTAAGCTTGGATGCCGTGTTGTTCATCTTCAATATGTGCTCTCTTATCCCTCCACCAGAGTATTTCTCATTGAATAACTTCTTGATCAAGGTGCTTGCATAAGCCTTTTAAGAGCCAGTAAACTGACTCTCCACTTTCTTGAGATACTCGTTGGCGGTGTCACAATCTAGGATTGATCCCCTTATTGCATCTGAAATAGCGGACTTCACCACCATCAAGCACTTGTGGTTCGAAATGTCCCACTTCTTACGATCAAGATCATATTTCATTCTCACTTCTGCATGATCTTCCTGCCGAGCAGTGAAATCAGCATCAGTTTCATTCTCTGCCCTCATCGGGTCCACTGGCTCAGTAGGACACGGAGAGGTAAGTGCTAGGTCATTCTCAAATAGCGCAAGTGCCAACTCATACTTCTCTCATCATACGCAATAGTTGCCCCCTTCAAGAGGCGGAATGTGTGAGATAAATGTCATAGGGTTGAGTCTTGAAAACATCATCAAAGAAAGTGAGAAAACATGACATAATATTTGCATGGCTTAATTTAACGTTGGTCAAAATTAAAACATGCAATGTGCTTCTACATTAACTCTACATCACCGTTGGGTAGAAATAGAACTAATGCATAGAACTCATAAATAAAAATTTATAATATTGTTATCATCAACTTTGGTCGGAAAATAGCAACATCATAAATACAACATTCTTCTACATTAATTCTATATCACCGTTGGGTAGAAATAGAATTAATGCATGGAAAACAACTCATGAATAAACTTATAATCATAATATGACTATCCCTCCAATTAAAATTTTCCTTTTGTCCAATTTAATTAGAGGGTGAACATAATCATAGCAACGGAAACGTCAAAAAGAATTTTGTCTACTTTTCAGAAGCATTCTACTGTACTCATTTACTCTATAAAAAATTATTCTGTTCGTTCAAATTTAAACAGAGATGGAAAACTAGATCTAATTTATCAAAATTTGATTATGAAAAAAATACTCAAACTGTTCTTTGCTACGAATTTGGCCTGGCTTAGAATTAGTGGCCCGCGGCCCAGCTAGCAACAGCAGCGTGCGCGGCCCAGCAAGCAACGCGCATGGCCCGCGCCTGCATAGCCAAAGCCCAGCTAGCGTGCGATCCCCCGTGCCCAGGCCGCAACATGGGCCTAGGATAGGATTTCACCTCCCCGCCTGGGCCGAATTTGGCCCGGTGAATCCTGAGCCGTTCATCTGCATCCAACGGCTGGGCACCATTTTCACGAGATCAAAACCAGCGCTGCCATCGGCTCCTAACCCTAATCCCCATTTCTCATTCTCACCCCTTCTCTCCTCTCTGAGTGCCGCGACCTGAGCGACGGCGACCGCGGGTGGCGACCGGAGGAAAAGGTGGCGATGCCGCCTCGGCACCCCTCGTCGGTGCACGCGTGTGGCACCATCTAGTCGCACTATGGTGGTGCCCGTTTGGGGCCCTGTGCTGATGCACACGGTGCGGCAGAGCGCCGGGGAGCTAGCATCCCTGCCCTTCCTTCCCACGCGATGGTGGGGAAAAACCCAGGTAGGTTCTTTCCTCTCCGTTCTTCTTTCTTACTTAGGGTTAGGGTTTGCACGGGATTTGAGTTGAAATCGAAGATCAAATCACCTCCTTCTACTTGTTGAAACTTAAACTACCCCAAATCCTAGATCTACGCCTAGAACCGGCTTAGCTGATACCATTGATAGATTTAGTGGATCACCTAGACATAGATCTAGCCGGTACAACCTTACATACGGGATGAAAACTTCCTAGAACATGATCTGGAGAGAGAGAGGAAGGGAGATGAGATGTCACCGACCATCCGTGGGCTTGGAGGAAGAGCTCGACGTAGCCATGGCGAAGGTGATGCGGTCCGAATCAGCGGAGTCACGGTCACGACGTTGAGGTATGTCGTAGTGTAGTGGTGGCGCAGAGGCGGTGGTGAAGACGTCAGTGGAGCTTCCCGTCGCTTCAGCGCCTCCATCTTAGATCAGATTAGGGTTAGGACTGTAGGTGGGAGAAAGACGGCTCAGGTGAACCTCATGACGCGAGCCCTGGCCTCCACCTTCTTTATATTGCGCTGCGCGACGGGGGTCCACCAACCATGGAACGGTTGGGTGCCCCCAATCAGGGCGCGGATCAAGGCCCCGACTCGATCTTTGGACCGAGCCGGGAGGAGATCAACCTAAAGGCACATACAACGCGTCTCCTGGTTCCATCCCCAGCACATGAATTTTGCGAAAACATCCTCGGTCTCACGAGTCGACGCTCTCCTCGTCGCCTCACGAGTCGGCGGTGAGGGCGCTGCTCCAAGACGCTCTCAACCGCTGGAGACGCGTTGTACGGGAGGGGCTCCTTGAGTCGACGAGCCCACGGATCTAGTGCGGGCGCGTCCGCAGAGGAAGTTGAGGGTGTGCGCAAGAAGGATTCTACGCGCCAAATCTACCCTTCTCTTCACCAGCTTTTGGGGTGGAAGAGCCCAGGTATGGCATTGGGGCGGCGTCAGTCTTGGAGCGGAAGAGCCCGGGCACGCCGGCGGCGGGAGCGGCTGCATTGGGTGCGGTGGGAACAACATGACCTGTACGCGATCGACTTCACTGGGGAGGAGCAGGTATGGGGCGTATGGCTTATGCACCTTGTTGTTTAATTATTGTATTAGAATGCTTAGATGCAGTACGGCGAAGATGCAAATTGCATCATATCTACATTATTGTTAATTATTACTATTTGGTTGTTCAGCGAGATTATGTGCAGTGCTACTTGGATACCTTGTTCAGCAGGGTGCTATCAGTTCTGAAATCGGAAGAGCTACCTGCTCAAAATACAAAGTAGAGAGTTATATAAGAAGCTGGATGTTCAGACTACAATCAGATTTAAAGTGGCTGCATAGGCTATCTGTTGATGTGCTATTTGCCTTGGCTTTCTGTACCATTCAGATTTATTGTGAGAGAATTGTTTTGATGACTGAATGTTGCAATGTAGACATGAAGCACGAATGCTGCTAGTGAATAGACTCTCAAGGGCCTAGATCAAGTCTTCTGAACCGTCCGCAATGTTTTCCTTTTTCCAGTTATCCTGTTTTCAGTTCTGAATTTTAGACTCTCGAAAGCAGCCCTGTTCTTTGGTTTAGAATTGGAAGGTGTCTTCCTGTTTTCAGATATATATCTTCCTATTATCTACTAGTTATCTGAATGTTATCTACTAGTTACCTGAATGCTTCCCAGTTAAATTTCTTCTCAGTTAAAGAAAATTAGACAAAAGGCGTCGCAACTATATATAACATAATTATTATATTGATGGTTTGTAAAAAATATTGTAATTATGTTGCTCTTATTTATCCTTGATACATTTTCTATCAAATAGCCACACAATAGTGTACAAAAAATAATTATAGTTGATCCTAGCTACATACAAAGCATTAAACATATTAGAGACGGACTCTCGTCTATGGGTTGTATGGCTTGTCTTTATACCTGTGTGTATGATAGATTCGAGGTGCTTAGAGACAGAACCTCATCTGTAGGTTGTACATGCCCTAACATGTAGATCTCTTGTATTTCCAAGTTTAATTAGGATCTACGTACATACGTTCCCGTTTTGAGATAAAAAAGAAGACCTAAAGATAGCTGTATATGTGTACGTACGTGGAGCATACGTGACAAACAGTTAAGCACACATACAATGCAACCTCCTCCATCCAATAGTTAGTCGACACGTTGATGCATATATATTTGTCCCTGGTATGTGTATATTCTCCGGTATGTATGATGAGCTCACCACGCGACGACACGCGAGGTGCTGGAGGGTTAGCTGGCTTAGACATCCATCATCCATGCATGTCCACGACGTGACGACGATCATCATGCACCAAAAAATGGTATCATCGTGTTAGCTGTTTCTGGCCACTA
Organism: Miscanthus floridulus; assembly: GCF_019320115.1. Classification (NCBI taxonomy): domain Eukaryota; kingdom Viridiplantae; phylum Streptophyta; class Magnoliopsida; order Poales; family Poaceae; genus Miscanthus; species Miscanthus floridulus. Next base: position 38,148,675 of record NC_089597.1, read on the forward strand.
CTTTTGCAGATTCTCCATGCCACCTCCCCTGAGGAGAATCTAGGTCAGCACAAACAAAAGTGTGGTAGCTCTGACCGGCCGAAGGACCCACACAATGCGAGAGGCCCAGCATGCAGTAGCATTTGCATTGGTAGTATATACGTGAGGGTACGTCTAAAACTAGGCTAGGTCAACGGTATGATCTTATCGTCTCGATGGCCTCAATTATCAAAGGCATGTGCATGTGTATGGATCGGAGGAGAGGAGTATCGATCCGAGTATGTGCGGCGGCATTCGGTGAGTGAGCTAGCCATAGATCTAGCATGTTTACTTGCTATTAGAATAAACAGTGAGTCATAGAACATCTAATAGTACAGGATTAATAGATAGAGTAAGAGAGAGGAGGGTGAACGAGGTGTAAACCATCGGCCGCCTTGGAGGAAAACGGGCTCGCCATCGCTGTGCTCGGTGGTGAAAGGCGACGGTGCAGTAGCGGTGTTGTCCAGGGGTCGGTGTAGGGGTCACGGGGCAGCCCGGCGTTGTAGCAACCCTCCGGCTTGATGCAGAGGCGGTGGTGGCGCTTCCCGTCGCTGGCAGCGCTCTCTCTATGATCGGTTAGGGTTTAGGATTGTAGGTGGGGTGCTTGGCGGCTCAGGCGAACCTCGTGCTTGGCGCCCTGGCCCCCACCTCCTATTTATGGTGCTGTACGACGGGGGCCCACCAACCATATTAGGGTTGGACGCCCCCGATCAGGGCGTGGATCCAAGGACCCAATTGGCTGTTGGGCCAATTGGTGGAGATCAACTAACATTCTCCCCTTGATCTCACTTATAACTTAAACTTAACTTACTTATTTTTTTTGTTCCCATTCCATCACAGATCAGTGCATAGAGCGTGCCTCATCATCACGGTCTCTTGCCATTAGATTAAACAGCTACAATGCACCTCTCTGTTTTGAAACAGATTCTTAACTAGGCCCTTATTGTCTAGGAATCATAGGCTTTCCCTTAAACCCATGCCGGCTACGTGTTCTCTGAACACACTGGGTGGTAAGCCTTTTGTATGTGGATCCGCGAGCATCTTTTCTGTTCTTATATGCTCAAGACTAATTATATGATCCTGGACTTTATCTTTCAAAACATAATACTTTATGTCATTGTGTTTGGCAGCACCACTTGACTTATTGTTGTGAGCATAACATACTGCTGGATTATTATCGCAGTATAACTTAAGTGGTTTACATATGTTGTCTACCACTTTTAACCCAGGCATGAATTTCTTTAGCCAATTCATCTGCCTTGTGGCCTCATAACATGCTACAAACTCGGCATACATTGTGGACGATGTAGTGACGGTTTGCTTTAAGCTTTTCCACGATATAGCTCCTCCTGCGTGAGTGAATATGTATCCTGACGTGGACTTTCTTTCATCTCCCGCATAATCAGAATCTATATAGCCCTCTATGTGCAGGGAATCTGATCTTCTGTACGTTAGCATGAGACCCTTCGTACCTTGCAAGTAATGTAAAACTTTCTTACCTAATTTCTAGTGTTCTATTCCTGGATTACTCTGATATCTGCCAAGCAACCCGTTAATAAATGCTAAGTAAGGGAGAGTACACACTTGAGCATATTGTAAACTTTCGACAACTGAACTATATGGAACCGCTTTCATTTGATCGATCTCATATTGGTTCCTTGGACATTGAAATTCCCCCATATCTATCACCCTTGACTATGGGAGCTGGTGATGACTTACAATTTTGCATACTATATTTCTTTAGTACTTTTTCTAAGTATGCCTTTTGTGATAGTCCTAAAACCCACTTTTCTTTATCTCGGTGAATCTCTACTCCTAGGACGAACGAAGCTTCACCGAGATCCTTCATATCAAACTTTGAGGACAAGAACTTCTTTGTTTCTAGTAGTAGATTAACATCACTGCTAGCGAGCAAGATGTCATCCACATACAAGACTAGGAAAATGTATTTCTCATTCTTAAACTTTGCATAAACGCAATTGTCCTCTACATTTTCTTGAAACCCAAACTTTCTTATTGTACTATCAAACTTCAAATACCAATGTCTTAAAGCTTGCTTTAATCCATAAATGGATTTCTTCAAGCGGCATCCCATGCGTTCTTTTACTTCCACAACAAAACCTTTCGGTTGTGCCATGTAAATGTTTTTCCCCAAATCTCTATTTAGGAACGCCGTCTTTATATCCATCTGATGTATTTCTAAGTCATAAAGTGCTACAAGTGCCATTATGATTCTAAAAGAATCCTTACATGAGACTGGAGAAAATGTCTCATTGTAATCTATGCCTTCTCTTTATGTGAAACCTTTCACCACAAGTCACACTTTAAACCTTTCTATATTCTCTTTGGAGTCATGTTTAGTTTTGTAGACCCATTTATAGCCTACTCTCTTGGCTCCTTTAGGAATTGTTTCTAAGTTCCAAACTCTGTTGGTTTTCATTGATTTCATTTCATCTTCCATGGCTTCAAGCCACTTGGATGAGTGAGCGCTTCTCATGGCTTCTTTAAATGAGGTGGGATCACCCTTCATTTGAAATTCCTCACATTCATAAACTTCATAATCATCAGGAATGACTGATCTCCAGACTCTTTGAGACCTTCTAGGGGCCTCGTTAGATGACTCTTGTTCTATATGAGGCTGTTGTTGCTCTTCTTCATGTGTGACAACGGGTTCTATGGATCCTGAAGGACAGGTTCCTCATGTTAATTTATTGTTGCCACAGGAGAACTAACAACAGGTGTTGTTACTATAGTGTCTTGCACTGTTGGTACAACAACAATAGGTAGCGTGAAGAATGGCTCCTGAACCATAGGAGTGGGCACGTATACCCGCTTCTCTTCAAAACTAATGTCTCGCGCTACCTTGCCCCCCTGATCATATCATCCTCCAAGAAGACAGCATGTCTTGTTTCTACAAACTTTGTTTATCTGTCAAGACAATAGAAGCGATAACCTTTTGACTCTTCTGAATAGCCAATGAAATGGCAGCTGACTATCTTGGAGTCCAGCTTTCCTATGTTTGGGTTAAATACTTTCGCCTCAGCTGGACAACCCCACACATGTAAATTATTTAGTGAGGATTCCTTTCCTGTCCACAACTCATACGGTGTCTTCGGCACCGACTTACTTGGCACTCGATTAAGAATATGAATGGCGGTTTTTAACGCCTCCATCCATAAACTTATTGATAAGGTAGAGTAACTTATCATGCTTCTCACCATATCCATTAAGGTACGGTTACGTCTTTCAGCTACTCCATTCTGCTGAGGCTCGCCCGGTTTAGAATACTGGGCTACTATGCCATTTTCCTGTAAGTACCTTGCAAAGGGTCTAGGAACTTGCACATATGGGGTGTGTCGACCGTAGTACTCTCCCCCACAGTCGGACCTTACTACCTTAATCTTTAAGTTGTGCTGATTCTCTACTTCAGCCTTCAATATTTTAAATTTATCCAATGCTTCCGATCTTTCCTTAATTGGATAAATATAGCCAAAACATGAGTAGTCATCTATGAATATTATAAATGAATCATAACCATCCGAACTCTTCATAGGAAAAGGACCACAGATGTCTGTGTGTACTATTTCTAAAATTCCTACGCTTTGTTTGGCATCTTTCTTTATTTTCTTAACGTACTTTCCTTTTATGCAATTTATGCATTGTTCTAAATCTGAAAATTCTAAAGGCGGAAGAATTGATTTCTTAATCAATCGCTCTATTCTCCCCCTTGAAATATTGCCTAAACGACAGTGCCATAATTTCGAAGATACATCATGCACTCTCTTTCGCTTATTTGTTGCATTCATAGACGAAGAGGCATTCTCATTCTCAGTACTTACATCATTCACATTCTCAGAAAGTGATAATAAATAAAGCTTATCGTGTCGGAAGGCAAGACCAACACATTTATTATTATAAATAATCTGACATTTGCCATTACCAAAATGGCAATCATATCCATCGTCATCTAAACGTGAAACACTTATTAAGTTTCTTCACAAAGAGGGTATAAATAGAACATCTGAAAGCTTAAGTAGAAAACCATCAACTAATTCTAGAGGAAGATCTCTAATGGCTTCAACTTGAGCTTCAACTCCATTTGCTACTTTAATTCTTCTTTCTCCTCTTTGCAGGGTCCTCCTCGTACAGCATCCCGGTAACGAATTTACAACATGAACAGTTGCACCTGAATCAATCCACCAATAGATTTTGCATAACTTAAATACATGGATTCATCTATGAATGTAATGAAATCCTCATGTCTTCATAAGGTTCTTTAGGAAGTCTGGATAGTCCCACTGGTAGTGTACATGCTTCTTGCACCATTTGCACTGATCATTTTCAACTTGAGCATTGTTGTTCTTCTGATGGTGCTCAGTCTGAGGGGCTTTCCCTTGAGGTTTGTCATTCTTATTGAATTCTTTTTCTTGTCCTTCACAAGGTTAGCAGAGTCACCCTATAAGGATTTCAGTCTTTCCTCTTCTTGAACACACATTGTGATGAGCTTCTCTATGTCCCTCTTGTCGGGCTGCATGTTGTAGTTAACAACAAAGGTTTCATATTCCTTTGGCAAGGAAGCAAAAACCAAATGAATCAAGAACTCATCCTTGAGTCCTAAATCCATTGGCTTCAGCTTCGAAGCCGTGTTGCTCATCTTCAATATGTGCTCTCTGATGCCGCCATCAGTATATTTTTCATTGAACAATTTCTTGATCAATATACTAGCATAAGCCTTTGAAGAGCCAGTGAACTGACTCTCCACCTTCTTAAGGTACTCCGTGGCGGTATCACAGTCTGGGATAGACCCCCTTATAGCATTTGAAATTGTGGACTTAGCCACCATCAAGCACTTGTTGTTCGAGATGTCCCACTTCTTTCGATCAAGATCGTATTTCATTCTAACTTCCGTATGATCTCGCTGCCAAGCAGTGAAATCAACATCAGTCTCGTTTTCTGCCCTCACCCGGTCTACTGGCTCAGTAGGACACAGGGAGGTAAGCGCTAAGTCATTCTCGGACAGCGCAAGTGCGAGCTCATACTTCTCTCGCCGTACTCTCTAATTGCCCCCTTCTAGAGGTGGTATGTGCGAGATGAATGCCATTGGGTTGAGTCCTGAAAAACATCGTCAGAGGTAGTGAGAAAATATAACATTATATTTGCATGCTTTAATTTAACGTTGATCAAAATTAAAATATACAATATTCTTATACACTAATTCTACATCACCGTTGGACAGAAATAGAATTAATGCATGGAAAACTTATGAATAAACATTATAATATTGTTATTATCAACGTTGGTTAGAAAAATAACAATATTATAATTTATTGACTAAAAAGGCTACTCTTCAAATTAAATTCTCCCGTTGGTTCGAATTTAATTATAAGATAATAAACTATTACATTGCAGCGGAAAAATGAACTCAATTTCGTGAATTGTACCCACAGGAAAATTCACATTTCTATTATTTTCTTTGAGCCATTTTTCATTTTCTAGAAATAAACATTTACTGAAAAACAAAAAAAGAAGAAAAAAACTGGGCTCAACCTTGACCGGTTCTCGGCCCAAAACGGCAAAAGCCGCCCGGCCCAGCTCCCTTGCACGCGCGCTGCCCGCACTCAGGCCGCAACTTGGGCCTGGGCCGACAAAGCCGCGTGGCCGCCTGGGCCGATTGTTGGCCCGATCTATCTGCGTCGTCCATTCTAATCCGACGGCTGAGCGTGCTTCTTGAGGGAACAAAAATCGGCGCGCGGCAGCCTCCCCCAGAACCCTAGCGCCATTTCTCTTCTCCCCTTCTCTCTCTCAACTCGCAGCGACCGAAAGCGAGAGCGCAGTAGAGCATGGCACCGTCGCCGGCCCCCTCGCCGGTGGGTGAGCGCGCCTCTGTCGAGGGGCGTAGCCGCGGCGCCCTTGGCCAGAGCCCACGCAAGACCGACGAGTACCTTCCCCGCTCGGCCTTCTTCCGTGCGCCGGCGAGGCGGCAGCGCGGTGCACGACGAGGTAGGCCTCTTCCCCCTTTCCCCTTCTTTCTTCTCCGCCTGGATCTTGCTTCGTTCTTCTCGGATTTGTCCGATTTGGGGATTAGGGTTTGGTTAGGGTTAGGGTTTCACTCACTGTTCTTCTTCCTCGAGTCTGATTCGCGGGTTAGGGTTCGGCTTTGAGTTGCTTTTCAAAACCCGAGGCCCTTCTCACTCGTTTTCTTCTCCAATTTTGGGTTTAGGGTTCGATGAACCCTCTGTTTAGATCCGAAAACGAATCTATCACCTCCTTCTAGCTGCTACTCGTTTTTTTAATCCGGTAGGCTAGATCTACACCTAGTTAGGCGTCTGATACCATTGATAGACCTAAAACAAGATCACTAGTCATAGATCTAGCATGTTTACTTGCTATTGGAATAAACAGTGAGTCCTAGAACATCTACTAGTACAAGATTAATAGATAGAGTGAGAGAGAGAGGGGTGAACCATCGGCCGTCTTGGAGAAAGACGGGCTTGCCATCACTGTGCTGGGTGGTGAAAGGCGACGGTGCAGTAGCGACGTCATTGAGGGGTCGGTGAAGAGGTCGTGGGGCAGCCCGACGTCGTAGCAACCCTCCGGCCTGATGCAGAGGCGGTGGTGGCACTTCCCGTCGCTGGCAGAGCCCCCTCTGTGGTCGGTTAGGGTTTAGGATTGTAGGTGTGGTGCTAGGCGGCTCAAGCGAACCTCGTGCTTTGCGCCCTGGCCCCCACCTCCTATTTATGGCGTTGTGCGATGAGGGGCCACCAACCATATTAGGGTTGAGCGCCCCCGATCATGACGCGGATCCAAGGGCCCAATTGATGGAGATCCACTAACATGAGCCTGAACTGCTGGTCAGCGCGCTCACTCCACGTACGTCAACAGCTTCATATCAATGAATCGATAAATACATTACCGAGTATACGTGTAATCGATCGAGGAAGTGGAGACAAATAGTTCATGTATGTTTTACTGAAGAATGTAGGGGTAGAGAGAGAGAGAGCAGGCGCATGGCGCAGGATCTGCACGGTTGGACCGTGTGGTTGCAGGAGTTAGCGCATGCATGCAGCACAGGCCGCGCGAACCGGGAACGTGCACGGCCGCCTCGATCATCAGCCACAGCGAGCGCTGCCTGCCAGGAACACAGATCGTACACGTGCACATGCATGCATGCCGACCGCCACCGGCCGCCTGGCTGTGGCTGCCTGTTACACCAGCTGCTGCATGCGCGCGCGCGCGCACGGCCGGGCGTGGGGCCGTGCCCGCCGTGCGCGCTCCGCAGCGACAACCGATGCGCGGGAGCCGGCCGGCCGGGGAGCTAGCGCCTAGCGGACGCGGGCGCCACGCTGCTTGCAGGCTGCAGCCGGCCGACGGCCGGCGCCGGAGCCGGCGGCTGGCCTGGCCGGGCCGGGCCGGGGCCCTCGCCCGCGCGCAGCCAGCGTCCTACACGTAAACGCAGCCGTGCAGTGTCGTCGCCCGTGGGCCGTACTGCTATACTACCGGTGCATGCAAAGCTAGCTAGCAGTAGTCCCCCTCGGCCAGCTGATGCATGCGTCGTGTCGATCCGGTCCCCCTCCCTCCCGCGTGCTCGCTCGCTCTCTCCACGTACATCCGGCCTGGGCGTTCCAGGTTGACGTGAAATGGCATACAGTACGTGCGAGCAAAAGGACCTGTGGCTTCGCGGCAGCTGCTGCTGGGGCGGACCGCCTGCCGGCGCAGTGGCCGGCCGGTGGCTGAAAGCGAGTCAGACGGTCGGCTAGAGAGGGAGCCGGATCGAATTGCACACAGACCGAGTAACATGCGATAAGAGCAAGTATGCAGTCGGCTTGCTGGCGGTAGGATTGCTCGTAGTCTTCTCTTAGTCTACCTTATAGTCGGCTTCTCCTCTCTTTTTTTTCCTCTTTTCAACATATCAGCATTTAGTCAGCTTACCGTCTCTTACTATACTTGCTCTAAGTCCTACTATCAGCAGGCTGTAAGATAATCCAACAGCTTATTCGGTTCGCTGGTTTGTATCGTTGCTGGTTCGTAAAGAAATACTGCTGGCTGGTTTATGTTAGAGAAAAATACTATTTCGACTGAAAATTTACTATCGCCAAACGAATTGACTGCAAGTCATCAAGATCCTATGTGGCGGAGAGAGAAACGAAGAAAGAGAAGGAAGCGGACGTTTACATTACCGCCCGGCGCACCGCGCGTAACGAGGCAAACAACTTGCGTGCAGCCTGCATGCAGCCATGTGCGGGCGAAAAGAGGACTATTTCTTCCCTGCCAGTCTGGTCGTATTAATAAATGTCTAATTTTCCTTTACAGCTCACCTCTTACGATATGTGCTGGCTTATATACAGCCTGTTCGGAAGGCCGTATTGTATCATGAATTATTTACTGCTGGCTAGTTTGGTGTGAGAGAAAAACACTATTCCTGACTGAAAATTTTTATAAGCAAACGATAGCATGCTTGCAGCCCACAGCGGGCGTTTCTATTAGCCTTGCTCTGAACAGACGACGACATGGGTGCTGCCCGCCACATGCAAATAAAAGTCCGGTGATAACGATACTGGATGGGGAAGAGAGGGTATGCAACTTGCGGAAATCGACCAACACCTACTGCAGCGCGCGGCGAGAATAGCCTAGCCGATAGCCGCGCTGTTTATTGGGACCGGGCGGTGGTCCTTTTGCGGCTTGTGGCTCTCGATCTTTCTCTGGGTCAAGCTAGGCCGATGGCCATACTGCTATACTACCTGTGCATGCAAAAGCTAGCTAGCAGTAGTTCGACACCGAGCAGCCGTGGTTAATAAGTCGGCTAAAGCTTTTTCTTTTTTTTCTTTTTTTTCTGTGAGAGTAAAATACTGTAGATTCTAGTTAATAAACTAGCTGATAAGTTCAAACGAACGGATTAGACCTGCTCTGCTGCACTGCTCAAGTTAGGTCCCTACCCACATCTAGGTGTCACTGTGTGAGTTCGTTAGCGGTTAGTGATGCAGCAAGAGTAAAGCTGAGGGAGTGTAAGTACGTCAAGAACCGTACTCGGTACTACAGGTTGCGTAAGCTACGATTAATGCATCACTCCTATGTCTAAACCTACTATCACTGTCTAAACGAAAAGCTCGCCGCTCGACAACTCGTTAGACTCGGCTCATCTAGTTAGTGGGGCTCAGCTCATCTCGACTCATTTATATTTTTCAACAAGTCAAGTCAGCATTTTAGCTCGCGTAGTCAACAAGCAAGCTCGCGAGCTAGTTTGTGAGCATAACAAGATAAAGTTGTTAGCCAATGGATCGATGGCTGGACATGGACCTTGGAGAACTAGGCTTGCTATGGCGGTATCACTTTTATTTTACATAGATATTTGGATAGTCACTGATGGATGCATCATGTATGGTATATGGTGTAGAGTATGAACCATGGATGTATGGTGTATTAATTTAGTGTATTATCATATTTATGTCAGTATGTGTTAATTATTTGTTTGATTTAATGCTAATGGATGAGTTATTTTTGCGCTATTACTATTTCCATGTTTTAAATAAATGTACAGATTATGTTTTATATGTTTTTCGGCCTGTTCGCTTATTGGTTTCAGCCAGCCCAAACCAGCCAGCCAACAGTGTTTTTCTCTCACAAAAAACCAGCACCAGCCAGCCCAAACCAGCCCAGAAACCAACCAGCGAACAGGCCGTTTATTGCATGATTCGTGAGCTAAACGAGTCAGCTCGAGCTCGAAATGAGCCGAACTGGGCTGACTTTCTGGCTCTGGTTAAGATAATGAGCCAAACCTGAGCTGGCTCATCAGCCAGAACGAGCCGAGCCACAACCTTAATCACTGCTGGTTCTAGACCCGGCATTGATAGAAAATAAAAAAAAAATATTCAGGACCTCAACGTCCTCTCAAGCGTCCATTCCTTATGAGGTTCGTAACACATATGACCATACAACTGATGCTATTTTTTAATTACACAGTAGTTACGAGTCTTGTATTATACATTTGGCACTCTAAATGATTTCAAATGAAAAAGTTGTTAACTGCGAATTGTAGATGTTGTCGAGCACTACAACTATGATGTTGACCTTGTCTCCATTAGACAATGTCAAATGTCTCAAATCTTGTATATGAGAACTTATATAGAATATTTAGACATATCAACCATCTCAAATTAAAAAAATTATCAACTACTACCTCCGTTCTAAATTATTGGTCACTTTGACTTTTTTATACATAGAATTTGCTATATCTAGACATATATTATATCTAGATGCATAGAAAATGGATGTACAAAAAAAGTTAAAATAACTTATAATTTGGGATGGATGGAGCATAAAGTTTTAGATCTCTCTGAACTCTACAATCTTTATATATAATTTGTATTAATGTAACTTCACATTAAAAAAAGCTATTATTTTTTGTGTAAAATAGTATATCACCACCGGTTGTAGCCACAAACCAGCAGTGACAGGCGTGAACTTTCACTGCCGGCTCGTGCCTACAATGGGCAGTGATATACCACTACCTATCATCGTCAGCTGTAATTACAAACCGACAGTAAAAATCCATTCACCACTGTTGATTATTATACTATTATTACCGGTTGAAGTTACGAACCTACGGTGATACATTAACACTATCAATTTAATCCAATAGTGATTGCCTTTTGTGTGGCAGTATGTGGCCACAACGGTTGTCCATCCCGAACCACTTCGACCAAGAGTCGCAAGAACAGCGTCCTCGATGTGCACAACGCTACCATACGTCTATACCCAGCTGAGTTGCGCGCGACGAATAATGAGAAGCATCTACGGTACGTCATGTTTGTACTCGAGCACTATCAAAAGAACGGTACGTCACGTCGTATGTTTGATATGTATGTATCCGTGGTCTCCCAGGCCATCAGGCACCGCTCCTTTAGGGCGGTGATTGGTTGCTCTGATGACGAGGAGTTGAGACGGAGAGGCGGTTTAGGATGATGAGATGCATGCTTAAATTATGCACCCAGTCGTGTTTGGTTGTTTTTATTGTTGGTTCAGTAAGAAATAAGATCTTGTTTAGTTGCATGCATGGATAAGAGTTTTGAGTGTGTGACACATAGATCCTTGTACCATGAGTGCATTGTACCGTCCTGTATCACAAGAGAAATGAAAATTAAGAAGACGGAGTCACGTGGGATGATGGAGAACAAAGGAATAAAACGGAACAAGTAAAGCGTGCGAGGCGAGAAGCCAAACGAAGAGATGCAGCCAAATGGTGCAAGTATGGCCTGGTCGGTCAACCAATCGCCCTCACTGTTAACACTGTTCATGTCGTACATTTTCACTCTTGATGCACTGTTTGGCATTGCTTGTGCTGCACCACTGCACCACAGTCTTACTGTTTAGCTGCTTTTTCTGTTACTGTTTCAAACCTCGGCCCGCGCAGCGGAGAGCGCACGATTAGTAGTAGTATTCTTATTCTCCGAGCCATGATTCTCGAGACTATGGGCTTCTTAGATTGTCGTTAGGAATCAGTATTTAGTATGGTAGCATTTTCGTTTGTATTTAACAATTATTGTCTAATTATGATCTAACTAGGCTTAAAAGATTTGTCTCGTAATTTACAATTAAATTATGTAATTAGTTATTTTTTATCTACATTTAATCAGTGTTTTTCTAAACGCTAAACGGTAAACAGTCGGTCACCTACCGTTTAGCTATTATTCGGGCTAAACGGTCAATTAAACGGGCTAAACGATCAATTAAACGGGGTAAACAGACGATTAAACGGAAACAGACGGAAACGACGCACCACCGTGTAGCGTGTACACGGGCTACACGGCCGTGTAGGCGAACAGTGCATTTAATACTTTATACATGTGTTCAAAGATTTGATGTGATAAAAAAAGAGTGAAAAAACTTGCAATCTAGGCCTATCTCAAAGAAGGAACCATACCTTGGCCGTGTGGTCCCACTTGCAAAGCAGGTCAGAGCTGTAGTACGCCGCGGCCGGACGTAGCAGCAGCGTGACTGTCTGAGTGGTACTGCAGTCTGCAGTTCTCTCTCGGATCAGACAACCAGAGGTCCAGAACCGCCTGTCCATAGATCGTACTACTCTGCCCCTTAGAATCGAGAAAGGTCGCTACGAGACGGCTAAAACCTTATTATTTTTTACTAGATATATAGAAAATATAGCAATGTTTATATTTTCTAACTAAGTTTATTATATGAAATATATTCAACAATCTATCTAACGATACTATCATAAAAGTTAAAAAAAATTATATATATTTAGTCAAAAAAAGTGTTTGATTTTTTAGGAAGCAAGAACGAAAACGGATAGAGTACACAGTATACGTGGATGTTCGTGGCGAAAATTCTAGTTCTCGCACTGCGGATAGATAAGTACTCGCTCCGTCCACAGTAAGGTTCTCTACACATTATTATATAATTTATATAATGTTTATATCAGTATTTATACATAAAAAATATTAAAACATATTTCATAATAAATTTCATAACACTTATAATTTATTTCGTTACATTTGGCTGTGTTTTAGAATTGCCTTGTTTACCGGACCCGGCGGAGGGGATGCTCAAAAGGAAATTGGAATATACTCCGGCACCCGTACTTGTTTTTGGCCCCCCAAGTCACAAGTGCTGGTGCAGAGCTGCAGTACAGCAGCAGTGTGTCTGTTGGTAGTAGTAGTACGGAGTACTTTGTAAATTTGCAGCACGAGTTCCGCTTGCAGTACAGCAGTAGTGTGTTAGGATGCACAAGGCCCAACGTGATCTACTGAGAATGGTATGTATGGCCATGAGGAATTCCACTTGCGTCCAATTAATGGTCGTTGCAGAGAAAAACTGCAACGAAACGCAGTTTTTTTTTTTTATAAAAAATGCACGGCAATCATCCAAATCATATACATACATATACATTGGGTTTGCCATCCAGTAGTCTTTGGTCTCTGAGTAACATTGTTTTATGCAATCAGTTTAAATTAAATTATATTCTTTCTAAAATACTGGTCATTTTAGTTTTACCTATTCAATTTTTTTCTCTGACTTTAACTAAATTTATAGAGAAATATATCAATATATACAACTCAAATAAATGCACTACCATAACATTTCATAGTGGATTTAAAGAAACTAGTGCACTTTTTATAAAAATGATCAAAACTGTGAAGTTTTATAAAAATGATAAAAAATGATCCAATGCATATACTAGAAACTAGAATAGCCCTGTCTGTGTACAAAAACCGACAGAAAAATTTGACGGTGTACCGATGGAAACTTACCGCCAAGGCTAGCTCGATACAGAAATACTATATTTCTATTAGTTCGTTGTTAGAAATAATTTCCCTATGTGTAGCAAAAAATAAATTCTGTCACCCACACAACAATTCACGTTTCTAATAGTGACAACTAATTTATCTTTGAGAAAACATGACGCACTGTGTAATTGATGGAGCACTCTACAGCGTCCGACGTGTACGATCGGACTGCTCAGCGTCGTCTTGCCGCCACCACACGAATCGCACAAACATCTCACGGCGAGCGTGGGGGCGAGGTAAAAAAATTCATGCACGGTTATTATTACCTGTTGAATTACCATTTAACTATATTACCGTCTTAGGACACTTTCAATGCAGATTCCAGAAGGGTTTGATGCACATTAAATAGCACTACCTTAGTTTTCGACATCGCTGTCGGTTCAAAATCCTCCTTCACTGTCAGATTTTGAACCAATAGTGGCATACCGGCAATGATGTGTGGTTGACATCACTACTGGTTCTTATGAACCGACACTGATATGTTTTTTTAGGAAATACAAAAAAACAGACAAAAAAAGGATTTTTTTTTATTTTGGGAGAGGCTCCGTTGGACAGCCACACGTTTGGGCATCGCAAGTCACAAGTCACATGATTTTTCACGCGAAAATCATACGTTTCGTGGCCACCGGTGCTCGAACCCCTAACCACATGCTTCGTGTCTTTAGCCCTTAACCACTCTATCTGTAAGTTGTTTGTGTCCGAACGTCCTAGCCATTTTATGTTTATCTGATCTTGAAATGAGTATTTGGGACCCTAAACGAATTCAAATAAAAAAGTTGTCAACTACAAAGTTTTATAACTTTTCGAGATCTAGAACTTTCATTTTGGTAGTTTCTCCCTCTGAGGTTGTTTACAAAATTTAAATTTTAAATTTGAGAAATTCAAACGTAGTTTTCCATGATAAGATGATTTCAAATCAAAAGTTATCAACTATAAAGTTTCATAACTTTTTTAGATCTACAACTTTCGTATTTGCTGTTTGTCCATCAGAGGTCATTTAAAAAAGGGAATATTGTGTTCTTGCCCCTACTTTGATGTCCAATTATGATTTTACCCTCGTTTTTGTCATCGTTGTGATTTTACCCCTATTTTGTAACTACTAAGGCCCAGTTTACCCTTACTTTTAACTCTGTTAGTTATATCCCTTCACAGTAAGACCAAAGGACGACAATACCCTTATCTGCTCATACCCTTCCAATCCCCCATCCTCTACCATCCTCTCTCCCTCCGGTCTCCTCCCCAGCGACGCGCCCCCTCCCCTCCCCTCCTGGCGCCCGACACGCCCCTTCCCCTCCCCTCCCCTCCCCTCCCGATGCGCCCCTCCCCAACCCTCCTTCTCTCCTCCACGACGGCTCCTGATGGTGGTGCGCGTCACGGATCCGCCCTCCTCCCCTACCTCCATGGCTCCACCGGCGGGAAGGAGCGCGGCTCTCCTCCATCAGCGGGCGGCGCAACCCCTCTTCCTCACCTCGGATCCGGCTAGATCCATGGCGGGTGTGCCACCCGACGGCTGAATCTGATGGAGGACGGCCAGATCCATGCTGCGCGCACTCCTAGCGACTGGATCCGGTGGAGGGCGGCCGGATCCATGGCGGTCGTGCCCCCGGCGGCTGAATCTGGTGGAGGGCGGCTAGATCCATGGCGGGCGCCCCCTCCCCCCTGTGGCGGATCCATGGCTGGCACACTTCCCGACAATGGATCCAGGGAGGTCTCGTCCTTCGTCGAGACCAACGCGTTCGCGGCCGTCCGATGTTGGGGCCCGTAGGGTAGCGCGTGCAGGCAGGGCTCGCCAACGCGACCGCCGCGCCGTACCTCACCGCTGGGGGCTTCTGAGCATGCACCGTCCTCGCCTTCGGCGCCGCGCTATGCTCGGGCGCGGACGACGTCGGCGCGGCGGCAAACGCCTCTGCCGCGGGCGCGCTGCCAAGGGACCTCTTCGGCTACGGCCTGGCCGTCGGTGACTCCCATGCGTGCGCTCCGGCGGCCCAACCACACCGCGGTGTGCTGGAGCCTCAGGGGGCCCACCCCCACCCTATACAAGCCAGTGCTCGGGATCTCCTTCTAGTTCCTCGTCGTCGGCGGCAACTTCACGTGTGGCGTCGTGTCTAGCTCCTATGATTTGGTCCGTAGGAAAATTAGTATCAATATTTAGGAAGAATGAGTTTTTATCGGTAGAGAGATTTAGCTAACTGTGTATTCGGTGATGTGATTTGTTTGCCAAACAGGGGTAAAATCACAACATATTCAGATAAGCAGGGGCAATTTTGCATGGGTAAACTTGTCTTTACTGAGCCCATTTGACACCGTTACCTGCTGTTCACGGAATAAGGGTAAACTTAAGCTTCGTTTTCAAAAAACAGGGGTAAAATCATAACGATAACAAAAGCAGGGGTAAAATCACAACTGGACGTCAAGTAGGGGCAAGAACGCAATAGCCCCTTTAAAAAATTCAAATGTCAAATTTTTAAAAATTCAAACATTGTTTTTCTTGAAAAGATGATTTCAAATCAAAAAGTTGTCAACTACAAAGTTTCATAAGTTTTTGGGATCTACAACTTTTATTTTGGTAGTTTCTCCATCCGAGGTCATTTACAAAATTTGAATTTCAAATTTTAGTTTTTCTTGACAAGATGATTTCAAATCAAAAAGTTGTCAACTACAGAGTTTCATAACTTTCTAAGATCTACAACTTTTATTTTTGTCATTTGATCATTTATTCATCCAACATAGTGGTAATAATATTATTCACAAATGTAAAATATCCCTTATAGTTTATGAAACTATAAGAGAGATACGTAAATTTTATGAACAATGTCACTACCACTTTATCGGATGAAGAAATGATCAAAATAAAAGTTGTAGATCTTGATAAGTTCTACAACTTCTATGTTCTTGACTTTTTCAGCTAAAATCATTTAGTGTTCCAAAATGATGTTTGAAGTTGTCATTTTTTGAAAATCAAAATTCAAATAGATAAAATACAATCACATGAAAAGATGGGTAAAATAATAGCTGTAAGAACACAATAAATTGATAGAGCACGATTTTTAAAAAAATAGGAAAGATCATCAAATTTGAAGTTAGTATGAGGGAGAAAGACTAGTTACAAGTTTTAGCCAGAGATTAAAAAGAGAAATCAGAGTTCTTCAATAATTTTAAAATTTAATTTCAAACAGCATTTTGAACTAGTAAATGATTTCAAATGAAAAAGTTTTCAACTACAAAGTTGCATAACTTTTCAATATCTACAACTTTTGTTTTGGGATTTTCTCCATTCGAGGTCGTTTGAAAATTTTAAATTTTTAATTTGAGAAATCGACCGTAATTTTCGTTGGATAGATGATTTCAAATGAAAATATTTGGACATCCAAACGATCTCAAATTAAAAAAGTTTAAACTATAAAGTTCTAGATCTCGTCGAGTACTACAACTTTGATATAAAGTTCATCTTAATCGGACATCATATGAGAAACTTATAAAGTTTTCTTTCATCATATCACTGTCGGTTCAAGCCATGAACCGACAGTGATAGTATCAGTGTCGGTTCTTGGCTAAAATCGGGAGTGATGACCCAATATCACTGTTGGTTCTTGGCTAAAACCGACAGTGATATGAACCGACAGTGAAAACCCGAATATCAGTGTCGGTTGATCCTATTATTGCTGGTTTTAGCCAAAAACCGACAGTGATGGAGTATCACCGTCGGTTTCTTAAAATCCGGTAGTGATGAGGCTGGCAGTGACGTCCAATTCTATAGTAGTGTAGTATGACATGTCAACAAAAATAGAGCTTTTGCATGTATTGAGGAGGAGAGAGAAGAAAAACGCTTCATGGGATGAAACAAGTGGGTCATTTCCAGAACGTTGGAAACCAAACCAAACCCCCACCGAGGGCCAACGCTCTACGGGGGCCTCCGATCGACGAGATGTCGCCGTCAGCACCAACCAACGATGCAGAAGCAACGAAATTTTGGCTCCTTTTCATAGAAAGATAGCAAACTAATAGCTCGATAGCTACCAATAACGAACCGCTATACATTCATTGTAACCTTAACCGGTATACATTTTTAGTCCACGTACGCCCGTACGTATGTGGCTATAGAGACACCTATGGTACATGCACGGAGCGAAACTAGTGATGGACTAGCCCATGCTCGTGTGGCCCATCGATCGGACACAAATGGGGAAAAAAATAAGACGGAATTTGTCGTACATGAGCCACCTCAGCAAGGTAAGTGTCGGGGACCAATACTAGGGTACCCGAAGAGGAGGAGCTAATGGTCATCAACATTGATTCATCCGAGCAGTAAAGAGTGCGATTACAGCTCCAACCGACCCCTAGGTATGCAGGCTCCACCTCGCTAGACCTCAAGGGGCGGGCTCCACCTTGCCCGGCCTCTGGGTCGGGGGCTTCGCCTCGCCCGACCCCCTAGGTACGCAGGCTCTGCCTCGCGGGCCCCGCCTCGCCCAACCTCTGGGTCAGGGGCTCCGCCTCGCCTAGCCTCTAGTTTAGGGGCTCCATTTTGCCCGACCCATCAGGCGTGGTGAAAGGTCCTAATGGCTAGAGGGGGTGAATAGCCTATTAAAAATTTCTACAACACTTAGCAAACCGGTTAGATAATTATGAGGCGAAGCAAGTGTTGCGCTAGCCTACTGAAAATGCAAGCCACCTACCACAATTATAGTTTCTATAGATTCTAACCACACAATGACTATGGCACTACACTAAGTTAGTGTGCTCTCAAAGGCTAACTAAAGAGCCACACTAACCAAACTAACAAGCTCTCACAACTAGCTACACTAAAGAGCTTGATAACTAGTTTGCGGTAATGTAAAGAGAGAGAGCAAGATAGTTATAACGCCGTGTTGGGGAATGAACCAATCAATCACAAGAATGAGAACCAATGAAGACCAAATACCTCGGAATCAAATGATGAACACAATGATTTTTTACCGAGGTACACTTGCTTGCCGGCAAGCTAGTCCTCGTTGTGGCGATTCACTCACTTAGAGGTTCACACGCTAATTGGCATCACACGCCAAACCCTCAACACGGTGCCGCACAACCAACACAAGATGAGGATCACACAAGCCATGAGCAATTCACTAGAGTACCTTTTTGGCTCTCCATCGGGGAAAGGTCAAGAACCTCTCACAATCACCGTGATCAGAGCCAAAGACAATCATCAACCTCCACTTGACTATCCTCGCTGCTCTAAGCCATCTAGGTGACGGCAACCACCAAGAGTAACAAACGATTCCCACAGCAAAACACGAACACCAAGTGCCTCTAGATGCAAACACTCAAGCGATGCTCTTGGATTCACTCTCAATCTCACAAAGATGATGAATCAATGATGGAGATGAGTGGGAGGGCTTTGGCTAAGCTCACAATGTTGCTATGTCAATGCAAATGACCAAGAGAGTGAGCTTGAGCCAACCTTGGGGATTAAATAGAAGCCCCCACGAAATAGAGCCATTGTACCCCTTCACTAGGCACAACACGGGGTGACCGGACGCGCCGGTCATATTAACTAGACGCAAGACCCCAGCGTTCGGTCGCCCGATGCTTGCCACGTGTCATCGGCTTCAGATGCTGTTCACTCGATCTCAATCATCAAGAGTTGATCGGACGCGCTGCTCAAACTAACCGGACGCTCTAGCACCAGCGTCTGGTCATTTCCAGTAAGGTTCCAACTACGAAAAATCACAACCGAACGCGTCCGGTCATGCTTGACCAGACTCCCCCAGCGTCTGATCACTTAACGTTATTTCTGTGTGCGCCACACAGTTGTGACCGGACGCACCCAGCCAGCGTCCAGTCACATCAACGCTAGCGTCTGGTCAAAGACCGACGCTACGCGTCCTCAGCTGCCACTGACCGGACGAGCTGGTCCAACTGAGACCAGCGTCTTTTCACTATCTTTGTACACTATTTCCCCCTTTGTCAAATCCCCCTTTGTTGTCTTTTCACTATCTTTGTACACTATTTCTCCCCTTTGTCATCAATGACCACAAAAGCTCAAAATGTAGATAGGTTGAGATGATCAATGTCAATCAATGGGGTGAGGATCATATTTCCAAATTTGGTTCAAACTAGAAAATTTGCCAAAGATATTTAACTCGGTTTGATCCAAGGACAAGCTTCTTCACACCTCCAAATAAGAGTTATCTTGTACCATGTTGAGTTAAACACTTATAGCTCATTTTCTAGATCAAACACTAGGTTTGCAAGCCCACAAACATGTCATATGCTATCACTAGATCAAAATAAGCATAGAAGCAATAGTGGTACCATACAATCATCTAATTCATTTGATTTTCATGAATGAGCCTATTAAATGTGAAAGATGTCTAGATGCACTAAATATGTTCTTAGCAAGGATGTATGCCATGCCAATCAACTTTTACCTTGGATTGCTCGAAGGAGAGGCATGTCATATAAGTGGGGGGGGTGCATCAACACATATTTGGGAAATCCAATATGTTCAACTCATTCCTTAGCTTGCAAAACCTTTTCTTATCCAATGGCTTGATGAATATATCAGCAAGTTGATCTTCGGTGCCTACACTCTCAATGCAAATATCCCCTTTTTGTTGGTGATCTCTTATAAAATGGTGGTGGACATCAATGTGCTTTGTTTTTGCATGTTGAACTGGATTGTTGGTCAACTTGATTGCACTCTCATTGTCATATAGCAATAGCACTTTCTTGAACTTGATTCCAATGTCACTCAAAGTGGTCTTCATCCAAATTATTTGTGCACAACAACTACCGACGGATATATATTCGGCTTCGGTAGTTGATAATGCAACACTATTTTGCTTCTTTAATGACCATGAAACAAGTGATCTTCCCAACAATTGACATGTGCCCGAGGTCCTCTTTCTTTCAACTTTGCATCCCGCATAATCCGAGCCGGAGTAACCAACTAGCTCAAACTTTGCTCATTTGGGATACCACAAACCAACATTTTGTGTATGCTTTAAGTACCTCAATATTCTCTTTGTAGCCCTCAAATGAATTTCTCTTAGCGAGGCTTAAAATCTTGCACACATGCATACACTAAACATAACATCCGGCCTTGATGCGGTCACATAGAGTAGGCTTCCAATCATAGATTGATATAATTTTTGATCTACCATATTTCCACTTGCGTCACTATCTATGTTGCCATTTGTGTCCATTGATGTGCTAATGGCTTTACTATCACTCATGTCAAACTTCTTGATCATGTCCTTAATATACTTGCCTTGACTCACAAAAGTACTATTCTTTAATGGCTTGATTTGAAGATCAAGGAAGTAACTTAACTCTCCAATCATGGACATCTCAAACTCATTAGCCATCATCTTTTCAAAATCTTCACAAAAGTCTTGATTGGTTGATCCAAATATGATGTCATCAACATAGATTTGCAACACAAACAAATCTTTTCTAATCTTCTTAATAAAAAGAGTGGTGTCAACCTTGCCCATCATGAACCTTTAGAGAGTAAGAAGTCCCTCAATCTCTCATACCATGCTCTAGGTGCTTGCTTTAAGTCATACAATGCCTTCTTCAACTTGTACACATGGTCAGACTTTTTGTCATCTTCAAAACTAGGAGGTTTCTCAACATATACTTATTCATTGATGTAACCATTGAGAAATACACTCTTTACATCTATTTGATAGAGCTTGATATTGTGGGCACAAGCATAGGCTAGCAAGATTCTAATTGCTTTCAATCTAGCAACCGGGGCATATGTTTCTCTAAAGTCAAGACCTTCAACTTGTGTATAGCCTTGTGCTACCAATCTTACTTTGTTCCTTACTACTATCCCATCTTGATCTTGCTTGTTTTTAAAGACCCATTTGGTTCCAATCGCATTGTGTCCCTTTGGTCTTTCCACTAATTCTCATACTTGATTTCTTGTGAAATTATTCAATTCTTCATGCATAGCATTCACCCAATCAACATCCTTCAATGCTTTATCTATCTTCTTTGGTTCAATGGATGATATAAATGAGAAATGCTCACAAAATGAAGCCAATCTTGATTGAGTTTGCACACCTCTTGAAATATCACCTATGATAGTGTCCAATGGATGATCCCTTGCAACATTGGTTGATTGGAGGTTTGGAACTTGATTGCTTGCACTTGCTTGATCATTGGGTTGAGATGATGTACTAGCCACTTGATCTTGTTCATTGTCATGAGAGCTACTTGTACTAACTTGAGTTGTATCATCTTCCACATTTGAGTTAGAGAGCACTTGCACTTGATCATCTTCATCATTCACTTGCCTAGGCCTCAATTCACCAACATCCATGTTCTTCATGGCATTTGAAAGTTGAATGTCTCTAACATGTTCCAAGTTCTCATTCTCTTCTTGTGAACCCTTGGTTTCATCAAATTCAACATCATGAACTTCCTCAAGAGTACCACTATTTAAATTCCAAACTCTATATGCTTTGCTTGTAGTTGAGTATCCAATTAGGAATCCTTCATCACATTTCTTGTCAAACTTGCCCAATCTAGTGCCTTTCTTCAAGATATAGCATTTGCAACCAAAGACCCAAAAATATACAATATTGGGCTTTCTACCATTTAAGAGCTCATATGGTGTCTTCTCTTTCAATGGGTGACAATAGAGGCGATTGCTATAATAGCAAGCCGTGTTGATAGTTTTGGCCCAAAAAGATTGACTCACATTGTACTCACTAAGCATAGACCTTGCCATATCAATGAATGTTCTATTTTTTCTCTCAACAAGGCCATTTGATTGTGGAGTGTACTTGGCCAAGAATTGATGTCTAATTCTAAATTCATCACATAACTCATCAATTCTAGTGTTCTTGAACTCACTATCATTATCACTTCTAACTCTCTTAATGGTTGTTTCAAACTCATTATGAATGCCCTTGACAAATGATTTGAATGTTGCAAACACATTACTTTTGTCCACTAGAAAGAATATCCATGTGTATCTAGTGTAATCACCCACTATCACAAAGCCATATTTGTTACCACCAATGCTAGTGTATTGAGTTGGCCCAAACAAATTCATGTGCAATAACTCAAATGCTTTACTAGTGCTCATCATGCTTTTCTTAGGATGGGTGTTTCCAACTTGTTTGCCGGCTTGACAAGAGCTACAAAGCTTATCCTTCTCAAACACAACATCTTTCAAGCCTCTAACCAAGTCATGCTTAACCAATCTATTCAATTGTTTCATTCCAACATGACCAAGCCTTCTATGCCATAACCAACCTATGCTAGACTTAGTGAACAAACATGTAGATAATCTAGCTCCACTAGCATTGAAATCAACCAAGTATAGATTCTCATATCTAAATCCTTTAAAGATCAAATTAGAGCCATCTACACTTATGATCTCTACATCATCTACCCTAAATATGCATTTGAATCCAAGATCACACAATTGAGCCACGGATAGCAAATTAAAGTTTAAGCTCTCTACTAGCAATACATTGGATATGCTCATATCATTGGATATTGCAATCTTACCAAGCCCTTTGACCTTACCTTTGCCATTGTCACCAAATGTGATACTATCATAACCATTATTGTCATTGGTGTTGATTGAGTCAAACATTCTTGCATCACCGGTTATGTGTTGAGTGCACCCACTATCAAGAACCTAATGCCTTCCTATAACTTTGTAATTAACCTACAAAAGAAGATTAATTCTTTTTAGGTACCCAAACTTGCTTGGGTCTTTGAAGATTAGTCACTAAGCTGTTTGGTACCCAAATGACTTTCTTCTTTGAGCCCATCCATGGTTTACCAATGAACTTAGCCTTCACACCATTTATACCCTTAGTAAGCACATAGAAAGAATTAATCTTAATTGAGGATACATTAGCATTTTTGCTTTTGTTCTTTCATTCATGCTCTACATAACCAACTTGCTTGCAACTAGTGCAAAACCGACCATTGTTCTTTACAAAACAAGTCTTATGAGGAGCAAAGGCCGCCTTGCTTTTCTTGGGGGTACAGCCCAATCCCTCTTTGTAGAGAGAAGCTCTTTGACTATCCAAGCACATAAGCAAGCGGTCCTCACCACCATAGGCCTTAGCCTAAGTGTGAGTGAGTTTATTGACCTCCTTCTTGAGGGTCTCATTCTCAACCATTAGTGAGGCATCACAAGTGAAACCATCACTACTAGATGAGGTGGAAGTAGAAGTACTACAACAAGAGTTAGCGGGAGAAACAATGATAGGCATAGATAATGATTCATTAATTATATCATAAGTTAAGCCTACATCATAAGTCTCAACATGCTTCTTTTTATTTTGTTTATTAAGCAAAGAGGAATAAGCCTTTTTAAGCTTCTTATGAGCCTTGCCAAGCTTCTCATGGGCTTCTTCTAGCCTCTCATGAGATGCATTGAGCTCATCAAAGGCTTGCTTAAGGGCTTTTAGTTTCTTACGCAAGCTTTTGCATTCCCTTCTCTTAATGCCAAAGTATTCTTTAGCATCTTCTAGCATGTCAGATAGTTCATCCTTAGTAGGTTCATCATCATCACTATCACTATAATTTTCATTTTCATGTTCCTCATCACTTCCATCATCACAAATTTGTACCTTAATGGCCTTAGCCATGAAGCATGATGGAGTGTCAAAGAGAGAAGGCTTCTCATTGATAGCAATGCTTGCAAGTGCCTTCTTCTTGGTGGTCTTGTCATCATCACTATCATCATCATCACTTGAGGAAGCATCACTATCCCAAGTGACCACATATGAACCACCCTTCTTCTTCTTGAAGGTCATCTTGTTCTTCTTCTCTTTCTTTTCCTCCTTGTCCTTCTTCTTGTTCTTCTTGTCATCATCTTTGTCACTATTGTATGGGCATTGAGCAACAAGATGATCTTTGCTTCCATAATTGAAGCACCTTCTTGACTCTTCCTTATTCTTGGATGAAGACTTCTTTCTTCTAGCACGGTAGCCCTTCTTCGTCATGAACTTACCAAATCTCTTGATAAAGAGAGCCATCTTCTCATCATCATCATCATCATCCCATGAGCCATCATCTTCACTTGATGTATCTTGCTTTGCCTTGCCCGTGGATGATGTGGCCTTGAATGCCACGCTCTTCTTCTTCTCATCCTTCTTCTCATCTTTCTTCTCATTCTTTTCTTCCTTCTTATCATCATCTCTATATGTATCATCGGTCATTATATCTTCCAACACTTTGTTTGGTGTCATGGTGTCCAAACCACTCCTCACTAGAATAGTGACCAATGTGCCAAATCTTGAAGGCAAGCATCTCAAGAACTTATGGGAGAAGTCCTTGTCCTTTACCTCTTCTCCAAGTGCTTTGAGATCATTGACAAGCACTTGAAGCCTATGGAACATCTCTGGCACACTCTCATCCTCCTTCAACTTGAAGCTTGCAAACTTCTCTTTGAGAATGTATGCCTTTGCACCCTTCATGGCTTGAGTGTCCTCAAATGATTCCTCCAATTTCTTCCATGCCTTATGAGCTCTCTCAATGTTCTTGATTTGCTCAAAAGTTCTCTCATCCAAGGCATCATGGATGGCACTAAGAGCAATGTCATTATTTTGGAGTAGCATTTCTTCGGCGGCGGTGGGAGCCTCTTCATCTTCAATCTCAATCTTTGTCTCTACCACCTTCCAAACCTTTCTATTGATTGACTTGATATAAGTTATCATCTTTGCTTTCCAATAGGGATAATTTGAGCCATCAAATTGGGGTGGCTTCTTGGTGTTGTTGATTTGAGCCATTTTTACACCAAAGGTTGTTAAGCCTCAAGTCATGGTGACCTCGGCTCCGATACCACTTGAAAGGTCCTAATGGCTAGAGGGGGGGGTGAATAGCCTATTAAAAATTTCTACAACAACACTTAGCAAACCGGTTAGACAATTATGAGACGAAGCAAGTATTGTGCTAGCCTACTAAAAATGTAAGCCACCTATCACAATTATAATTTCTATAGATTCTAACCACACAATGACTATGTGAAAGGATCTAACAATGCCTAGAGGGGGGTGAATAGGCGTATCTAAAAATTTACTGCAAATGCTAAGTTCAAATCTGTCAGCCATTGTCGGAAGTCCCGACGTTTGGGTCAGAACTCCCGATGTTGTCAGAAGTTCCGACGCAAACGTCAGCAGTTCCGATGCCTACGTGAACTACAAAAGCAGTGCCAAATTTAACTTTGTGGATAAATAAACTTACAACCTCACTTCCTAGTGGTTTGGTGAAGATGTTGGGTCACTCCCTTGACGCCGTAATGCCTCCAAACCGTAGATCGAGTCCAAACCCTAAAATGGAGATTTTGGAGACAAAGAGACAAACACATACAAGTAATCTCAAACAATCACAACAACAACAAGCACGCGGGACACAAGGATTTATCCCGAGGTTCGGCAACCCCACAAAGGAGCTCCTACGTCCTCGTTGTTGAGGTGACCACTAAGGTCGGAGTCTTTTCCACCTCCTTGCCTCTCTCAAAGCGACCACAAAGGTCACTTGAGCTTTCCACTAAGAAATCGAAGGGTGATACAAACTTCCCTAGGCTCTTCCACAAGATGGAAGCTCTAGGGCAACGCCTAGCCGGCTAGGGGCAAAGCCCCAAGAGTAATAGACGCAAAAACAACTGGCTTGACGAAGAAATCAAGTGCTCAAGCTTTCCAAAGTGATGCTCTCACTTAATCCACTCTCCTTTCACTCAAAACCTAAGGGAATTGAAGATGAGAGCAGGGGAGGAAGGAGAGGGGTGCTTGTGTTGCTTGGGAGCTGTTCAGCACGAAGTGAGTCAACTGTGAAATGAGTCCGTAACGGTTAGAAGTGAAGAGAGGAGTATTTATACTCTAAGTGAAAATCCAACCGTTCAGATCTACGTCGGAAGTCCCGACGCAGATCCCGGGAGTTCCGACTACAACAGAAAACACTGTTCACAACGAGTCAGAAGTCCATGGGAGAAAGTCAGTGTCGGAACTCCCGGCAAACGTCGGGACTTCCGACGATCGGAACTCCTGACGATCGTCGGGACTTCCGACGAGCACAGTTAATCAAACAGCCAGCACTGCTGAGGCCGGGACTCCCGGCTTGGGTCAGGTCAGTGTCGGAACTCCCGGCGAATGTCGGGACTTCCGACAGTCAGAACTCCCGGTGAACGTCGGGACTTCTGACGTGCACAGACAGCGAGCAGTCAGAAGCACAGGTGCCGGGACCCCTGGCTTAGGTCGGGACTTCCGACTGTCGGGAGTTCCGACTTACGTCAGGACTTCTGACACCGAAAGTCATAGAAAATTATTCTATGTGCTCGTGAAGTGCTAGAGTGACACACTTTTGATTTTATTTAAATGCTTGAGCACTCTATCTTCCTCAGACCAACTAAACTTGCATCCCTCTTTATAGTGCGGCGGATCCTAAACTCAAAAACAAAATTAAAACCTTTGGAGATCGTTTTGAATTCATCCGCCTTTACAACTTCAAGAATTGAGGGATACCATTTCATCTTTATCAACTCTTTGAATCTTTCATGGGACTAATAGCTGCAACATATCTCATTAAGATCACATTAGTCCCTAATTTGGATGTCATCAATACACCAAAACCCACATAGGGGGCAAATGCACTTTCACTATGGCACTACACTAAGTTAGTGTGCTCTCAAAGGCTAACTAAAGAGCCACACTAACCAAACTAATAAGCTCTCACAACTAGCTACACTAAAGAGCTTGATAACTAGTTTATGGTAATGTAAAGAGGGAGAGAGCAAGATAGTTATACCGCCATGTTGAGGAATGAACCAATCAATCACAAGAATGAAAACCAATGAAGACCAAACACCTCGAATCAAATGATGAACACAATGATTTTTTACCGAGGTTCATTTACTTGCCGGCAAGCTAGTCCTCGTTGTGGTGATTCACTCACTTGGAGGTTCACGCGCTAATTGGCATCACACGCCAAACCCTCAATAGGGTGCCGCACAACTAACACAAGATGAGGATCACACAATCCATGAGCAATTCACTAAAGTACCTTTTGGCTCTCCGTCGGGGAAAGGTCAAGAACCCCTCACAATCATCGTGATCGAAGCCGAAGATAATCACCAACCTTCGCTCGACGATCCTTGCTGCTCCAAGCCATCTAGGTGGTGGAAACACCAAGAGTAACAAATGATTCCCATAGTAAAACACAAACATCAAATGCCTCTAGATGCAAACACTCAAGCGATGCACTTGGATTCACTTCCAATCTCACAAAGATGATGAATCAATGATGGAGATGAGTGGGAGGGCTTTGGCTAAGCTCACAATGTTGCTATGTCAATGCAAATGGCCAAGAGAGGGAGCTTGAGCCGGCCATAGGGCTTAAATAGAAGCCCCATGAAATAGAGCCATTGTACCCCTTCACTGGGCACAACACAGGGTGACCGGACGCGTCGGTCATATTGACCGGACGTAGGACCCCAGCGTCTGGTCGCCCGATGCTTGCCATGTGTCATCGGCTTCAGATGTTGTTCACCTAATCTCAATAGTCAAGAGTTGACCGGACACGCTGCTCAAACTGACCAGACGCTCTAGCACCAGCGTCCGGTCGTTTCCAGTAAGGTTCCAACTGCGAAAAATCACAACCGGACGAGCCCAGTCATGCTTGACCGGACTCTCCTAGCGTTTGGTCACTCAACGTCATTTATGCGCGTGCCACAGAGTTGCGACCGGACGCACCTAGCCAGCGTCCAGTCAAAGACCGACGCTGCGCATCCTCAGCTGCCACTGACCAGACGCGCCGGTCCAACCGAGACCAGCATCCAGTCACTGTGTGACCATCGTGACTAACTCCTTTTCAACTCTATCTTCTTCACCCTTGTTCAAATGTGCCAACCACCAAGTGTATCACCTTGTGCACATGTGTTAGCATATTTTTGTAAACATTTTCAAGGGTGTTAGCACTTCACTAGATCCTAAATGCATATGCAATGAGTTAGAGCATCTAGTGGCACTTTGATAACCGCATTTCGATACGAGTTTCACCCCTCTTCATAGTACGACTATCGATCCTAAATGTGATCACACTCACTAAGTGTTTCGATCACCAAAACAAAATGGCTCCTACAATTTATATCTTTGCCTTGAGCCTTTTATTTTTCTCTTTCTTCTTTTCAAGTCCAAGCGCTTGATCATCACCATGGCATTACCATCATCATAATCTTCACAATTTCTTCATCACTTGGAGTAGTGCCACCTATCTCATAATCACTTTGATAAACTAGGTTAGCACTTAGGGTTTCATCAATTCACCAAAACCAAACTAGAGCTTTCACGTGGCTCCTAACAAAAGCCCGTACCACCACCAACCACTACGGGCCAGAAAATACAACCAAGGTCAAACTTCTGGCATCGTGTAGGGAGCGGGCACATCTCAACATGACCCGTGCCCACGACATGTCACTCTAGGGAACTCACATCACCAACAGTGACGGACATGTGGTCACTATGCTGCCTACTCCATGTACGGCCGCTGACCAGCACGCTGGTTCACCGCGTCGTCCACCAGGGCGGAATGAGACGTCACGACCCGCTGACAACGCTAGGGCGTGGCATCAGCGGTGAACAGGCGCTCGGCATGGAGCCGTCCCTGTCACCATCTGCATTGTCTGTGGGTCCCGCATAAAGGAGAAGAAAGGCCCGATGGTCCTAGGAGCCTTCATCTCCTTGGCTCTTCTTCCTCTTTTTCTCTATGTAACTTGCTCTTCCCCTTCATCTATAAAAGGAGAAGCAGGACACCCCAGGGGAGGGGCGGGTGGTTCACCACTCTACACGACTGTAGACATCAAAACACATGCCCTAACATGCCTTAGGAGCACACCCATATCGGAGACTTAGGACCTATCCCTCTCTCGCTCATTTGTAACCCCTACTATAAACTTTTAATGCTAGTAACATGAGCAGTAGCGACAAACTAGACGTAGGGACTTTCTGCCTGAACTAGTATAAACCTCGTGTCCTCTAAGCGCATCATCCAAGCCAGGCGCGTAATACTAAAAATTTACTAGTTGGTAACTCGAAACACCGACGTGGGAGGACACGTGGGATGGCCCCACGCACATGTGAGATCAGACAACGAACGGTCCTAATCATGAAGATGCACTTAATTAGTCCATACCATCTGCTGAGGAAATGGTACCTGATAGATGCCACTACTAAGCAAATGATTTTTAGCAAACCAAACATTTTTAGTGGAGGTAGTTTAGTCAAAATTCGTCTATAAAAATAGTTCTCGAGTTACCCATCTCAAAAAACAATTTTAGAGGTAGATGGGATTCTTTTAGAAATGGCCATATCTCAGAGGCGTCTAGATTTAGAGACGTGTGCAAAATCAATTTATAGAGATGACTAAATCCACAGCTGTCTCTATAAATCGATTTATAGAGGTGGCTAGATCTAGAATGTCTCTAAAAATAGATGCATCAAAGTAAAAATTAGGATAAAGTATATTTTTCAATCTCCAACTCGCATTGAAGTTCGATTTTCAACCTTCAATTGTCAAAATAGAACAAATTTGGCCCTCAACTAGTTTCAAAAGCGGTTTTCTATTTTCTAATAATAATAAAAATCCAATTCAATCTCTAGATGTTCGTAATTAATTTATTTTAAATTATAAAAATAAGAAACCAGTTCATGTCTTCTTCCAAAAAATGTTATATATATGTTGATGCTATATTTAAAATTGTTTAGGTCTTACTTGTTTTAAATAAATAACAAGAGTGAGAACGAGCAATAAAGCAATAGGAACATAAATAAACCAATTTCAAATACCTATATATAGACCATAGACAAGTAGAGAACATTTTTAGAAACAAGTACTAGTTTCATATTTTTCTAATCTAAAATAAATACGAGCAGGGGATAGCAATGCTAATGTATACATCAATACAAGGCTTAGCGCTCGCAGCCCGCCTCTTGAGTTTTTTTTCGCCAAAAGCAAGGCATGGCTCCCGGTGCTCGCGGAGACGAAGACATGAACTATCATGTAAAAGAACGGAAAGCGAATAATTTAATTCTAGTCCAAATTTAACTCCGTGCCAAATTTAATTCCGTATGAAATTAAAAAGAATTTTAAATATAGCATCAACATATATATATATATAACATTTCTATAATAAAACATGAAATAGTTTTGTATTTTTATAATTTAAAATAAATTGATTATGAACTTCTAGAGACCGAACCAGATTTTTATTATTATTCGAAAATAGAAAACCGCTTTTAATACCAGCCGAGGATCAAATTTGTCCGGTTTTGACAGTTGGAGGGTGTCTGTTACCCGGTTTCATTGTGGAAGGTTGAAAATCGAACTTCAATACGAGTTGGAGGTTAAAAAAATATACTGTACCCTAAAAATGATGACTTTTCGAATGTAGTCGGATGAAGACAAACTTTGTACAAAAATAATATACCTCGAAGAGATCTATAACTTCATAGTTGACAACTTTTTCATTTGAAATCATTTAAATCTCGTAAATTTTGTTTGAATTACTCACATTTTGAAATTTATTTTTTTTAAATTTTCCAAATGAAACATAATAGAGAAATAACCAAAACTAAAGTTATAGATGTCCAAAAGATCT
This sequence comes from Miscanthus floridulus, assembly GCF_019320115.1. Taxonomy (NCBI): domain Eukaryota; kingdom Viridiplantae; phylum Streptophyta; class Magnoliopsida; order Poales; family Poaceae; genus Miscanthus; species Miscanthus floridulus. The sequence goes on from NC_089597.1 coordinate 38,179,605, forward strand.
AAAACATTGCAACCGATAACTTTTCATTTGAAATAATCTATGGTCCCCAAAATTAGTTTTAAGTGCTCACATTTTGAAATTCAAATTTGAATCAACCTAGGATGGAGAAACGATAAAAACCAAAATTACAGATCTCGAAGAGCTATACAACTTTGTAGGTGACAATTTTTCATTTTAAATCATTTATTCAAGGAAAATTGTGTTTGAATTTCTAATATTTAATATTTGAATTTTCCAAACGATCTCGGATGGAAAAACGACCAAAACCAAAGTTGTAGTACTCAACAATATCTACAACTTCCCCATTCATATATTTTTCATTTGAATTCATTTAGGATTTTGAATATTTATTTCAAAATCTGGTAAAGTGAATACGGCGGAAATGTTTTTGCCTTATAGTCACAAGTGACTTTTGGATAGAGTGGTTAGGGAAGGTATATGCGAGGCCTGAGGTTGTGGATTCTAGCCCCTGTGTCCACACGTGTGCGTATTTTGTGTGAAAAATTGTGATATATATTACTAGAAAACAATTTGTAGAGGTGGTTGTATTTTGATCTGCTTCTAGAAACTCAGTTTCTAGAGGCGGCTCTTATTTCTAGCTGCCCTAGAATAGGTTTATGAGGATGAGGGTTTAAGAGAAGCCAAGTGCAGGCCAACAAACACAAATTACTTGATATTGGAAACTACAGGCCTAGAAAGGACAATATATATCTAAAACAAGAGGGTAACTTGGGTCCAAAAACTTATCCTATGCTCTACTGGATTATTTACACTAAAAAAACTATCTGGCAAGATGTGTATTTATGTTTTTAGTACTCCCTAGCCACCCCAAGGCACAAAAAGTTTAGCAACCTAACATCTCCAAGAGTATCCTATTATTTTCTCCAAAAACATGTAGTTTTGCAACTCCTAAAAATGTATTGGGAGAAAAAAAAAGAAGGCCATCTCTAAGAGTTTCCAATAATCCACTCCTAAAATATAGAATACAATTTTACTTCAGGAATCCTATACTATTCCTAAATTATCGTAACCACTTTTATATATTCCTTCTCTCTTATACATTTGCATCATTAATCCTTTCCTACTCCTTATTCTTTCCCACGCCCTTCCATCTTTAGATTGACCGACCGATACGCACGGAAAAGCAGTACCCGCGCGACCGTGACTACGTGCAAAGTTATGCGCAATGGGGCAGTATTTCCCAAATGCGTAAATTTTAGAAGCATTGATTAGGAGTTGTTGGAGATGTTTTTTTTCATCTTGCTAAAAACCAAGGATTAGGAAGAAAAATAGAGTACTTTTGGGGATGGTCTAAAGCCAATTCTATCAAATACCTTATGCTTATCTAGGAAAGGTAAATTTTACATAGTCAAGCACAATGCAGAAACTTAGATTGAGGTAGGCAAAGGATCAAGCAGGGAGGACAAACTCTTGGAGACGAGGCATGCTGCCAGTCACCTAGTCTTCCCCTTGTGTTATGGTGTTGGGCTAAAAAAACAAAAGGCTTGCAACAACCAAAGGCATGTGTCACAAGCCACTAAGGCTCACCACTGCCACCAACCCTCGTACTCAGCCTAGCATAATCCACTACAAACCTTTCCCACCAAGGATGGAATCTTCTCGTCCCTCACAAACCAAGTCACCACCTCTCCACACCAAGCTAGGAGAGTCGACGCTGCAAAAACACCACCAAGGACCTAAGTGCTCCGAACTCACCAAGATTATAAAGGCACAAATCCTGGCTCACTCTAGCTCTCAATATGAAATCTATCACTTGCTAAGGACGGGCCTAAACTATTTCCAAAAATGGTACATGAACAGGGTAAATCTTTAAGTGCAGCAATGTCCTCTAGCCTCCAACCCCGTTGAAATTATCATCCAAAGTCATGGATATAGCCTTTTTCAAAATCATGGGAAATATATAGCCCACAAAAGGCTCGTAGCTATTGGGCAAATAGTCTTGCAAACACAGTGATCACTAAATAATGTGGCAGCCCTCAAAACCATGCACTAGTTCATCCAATGGGGGCATCCGCCATTGCTGACCGTTACCATTTGTGTCTCTATTACTAGGTCCCACATCACTGGATGATCTGCAAACTGCTATTAGTGCACCACCATAGGCTTTATAAATCTTGATGTGACCAGTCTTCGGATGATGAGGACGACGGTGAATCATCACCTCATAGGGCACCAATGCCGCTCATAGATCATACGCCTCCATGTTCTCCCCTAGAGGAGATGACTCCTCCACCTCCTCCTTCATCACCCCTAGAAAAGAGAAGTCTCCTCCTCCTCCTCCACTTCCCTCTTCGTCAGCCCACAGAAGAGAGAAGTCTCCTCCTCCTCAGGATCCTAACAACTGATGTCTCAACCCAGAACAAGATAAAGGTCATCCTTGCAGAAAAGGTCATCAGTTTCAGTAGGTAATGCCCTCGAATCTGATAAAAAAGAAGCCAATGAGTGGGAGCATCATGAACAAGATGAAAAAGCCAAAAGACCCTCTGGAGACAGCCATGGAAGCAAAGCAATTACTTTGGAAGCTATTGGGCACACCTCGGACCTCCGAATACAAAAGGCAAACTAGAAGCAGTGCTAATAAAGATAGAGTCATTGAAGAACACACTCTTGCACAGATAGAGATATAGAACCTGGCCGAAGCTTTGAAAGTAAGCATGGAGGAGGCCGCAAATATCTATGCTGCAAAAAAATAGAGAATGCAAAACCCACATAACACTACTGGATTCAGGTTCTTTGCCGAGTGCGGCACTTAGCAAAGAACACACGGCAAAAAATTGATCGGCAAAGCCCTCTTTGCCAAGTGTCTTTTATCGGGTACTCGGCAAAGAAAAGCGACCGTCACGGCGCCGGTCCCGTTGACGGTCACTTTGCCGAGTGCCAACCCTGCAGGCACTAGGCAAAGATTTTTTATTTTTTTTTAAAAAAAAATTCTTTGCCGAGTGCCAACCCTTCAGGCACTCGGCAAAGAGTTTTTTTACAAAATTTCTTTGCCGAGTGCCAACCTTCAGGCACTCGGCAAAGATTTTTTATTTTTTTAGAAAAATTTCTTTGTCGAGTGCCCTCTGTCTGGCACTCGGCAAAGTTTGAATTTTTTTTAAAAAAAATTCTTTGCCGAGTGCCCTCTGTCCGGCAATCGGCAAATTTTATTTCTTTGTTTTAAATTCTTTACCGAGTACCCTCTGTCCGGCACTTGGCAAAGTTTGATTTTTTTTTAATTTCTTTGCCGAGTGCCCTCTGTCCGGCACTCGGCAAAGTTTGATTTTTTTTAAAAAAAATTCTTTGCCGAGTGCCCTCTGTCTGGAACTCGGCAAAGGGGTCCTTTGCAGAGTGCAACACTCGGTAAAGTGACCCAAAACTACAATTTTTAATTTTTTTTTACATTCCATCATGACAAATAAATTCATACAAACATATATCACATATATATCTCATCCATCACATATATATCTCATCCATCACATATATATATCTCATCCATCACATATATATCTCATCCATCCACACATCCATCCGCACATATCATATCCATCACAATATATGTCACATATATAATAATAAGTGCTCAAGTCCATCTAAATAAATCCACAAGTCCATCAAAGTCCACAAGTGCATCACAAGTATATCACAAAGTGAACAACAAATGAAAAAAAAATACAACGTGTACTCATCTCGACCAAGGCGACTACGGTGAAGACCTAGCTCCATCATTCAGAGGCGCATGAGGTGGATTATTCGAACCACCGTCAGATGGAGACTGCACAAAGGAGAAAAGATTGCATGTGAGACAAGATTATTTGGATAGCTAATCTAGGAAGGTAGAGGCCATACAAGCAAAGCACAAGCGAAAGTAAAAAACTTTCATACTCATAGGAGTAGCTGTAGCTGCAGGACGTGGAGGCGGAGGTGTAACCAACAACCTAGGTGGTAGAGAGAAGCCCACACGTTGTCCAAGTCCTTATAGGAACTCCGTAATGTCCGTCAGCCTCTACGCCTGGGCCTGCCGCTCGGCCCGCTCGGCCTCCAGCTAGGCCGCCATCCTCTGGTGCCCGGCCTCCAGCTCCAGACGTTGCCTCATTTCTTGTTCCAGCCGGGCCTGCAATATTTCACTCCAATGTTTTAGTAATGCAAAGCTAATTAAGGTGTGTAAAGATCAATGTGTGACGAGTAAAGCAGGAATAACCTTGAGTGCGTTGACCTGGTGCTGTGCAACGGTCGGCTGTGTGCAAATGGTCGGGCTCTCGCTCGTGCTTCGTACTCGGATCTAGGAGAGAGAGGGAGTAGAGGCCATGTTGATGACGCCGTCGCCAAGCCAGAACTGCCCATACTTCTTGCCTTGCCCCGCCCTCATGACGGCCTCTCCATCGAAGTCCTGGGTGCTTGGATCGTGGTCTAACCCATGGAGCGACCTCGCAACCTCAGTGTACTCACTGATGCGGGAGTGGATGCTCGGGTTTGTGTATGCCTCGGGCGGGTCCTCCAGGTTGAAGGAGACGTCGGACATCGCCTTGCCCTTGTGGGCCATACACCATGCCTGGAAGTTCGAGCAAGCCTGGCCACTATGTGACGCCGACTGGGAGAAAGACAGCATGATGATTAGAAATCAGGTAGAACTGAGCGTCACAATAGACAAATGAATTCACGTACCCATGCTTGTTTGTATCCGGTGAGGCTGCGGCTGCCTTGATGGTGTGCTAGACCTTGCATCCACAAACGATGGTCCCGAGCATCCCTGTGCATCTTGAGGTACTCCTCCGTGAACCACCTATCCACCATTATCGTCCAGCACTCGTGATACGCTTGGCACCACTAGGGAATCATCTACAAGTCATCAAGTATTGGACATATAAGAAGATCAAATTAAACCAACTTAATCTCAAAACGAATCAATATTAATGTTCTTCATTTACCTCAAGGTACTGCTCCCGGGTCAGCTGCATCTCTCTTGCGTCTTTCTTGGTTTTCCTCTCTCCAAGCTTCAACCCGTAGTAGGTTATGATGGCCTAGATGCACACCTCATAATGCATGTCAGAGATGAGTTTTTTACAGGCTTTGGTAGTCACCTGCTCCGCCCTAGCCTCAAATCTCTCCTCACATCTGTAATAAGTCTGCATACAAAAGCGATGTATCCATTCATTATTTCAAGAAAAGTCCAATGAATGCGACGTATTAAGCAATGTTGTGCGAGGGAGACTTACCCAAAGCTCTGCCTTCACCCGCGCCGCCTTGTTGGGGTACTCCGCATCGGTGGCGACGACGTAGTGGTCAAACGAGTAGGTCGGCTCCGTCTTCGATGCATACGTGACAATGTCGGGGAAGTGTTGCTTGCACAGAAGACTCAGGATGCCATTGACTAGCCGTGCGTTACCACCCGACACAACCACCCAGTTCCTGCACAAGTGATTAAGAAAAATTATTAGTTTTTTTTCATCATATCATATGAAGTAGTGGTGATAACATATAAAGTTACTTACTTTTGCCCTTCGGGGCGAATCACTAGGTGTTGGTGAGGAAGCGGAACATGTGGAAGGCTCGTGGGACCTCGCAAGTAGACACTCGAAGAGGAGTCGGAGGAAGCGGAACCCATGCCTGCCGCCTCCAACTCACCATCCTCGTGCGGCCCCTCCTCCTCGTCCGTCTACCGAACCAGCTCATCGTCCGACTCATCCATGGGCACCACCACCTCCTCTAGCTCCTCCTCATGCAGCGTGGGAGGAGACGGCCCCCCTCCTACGTCTGGCAGTCCTCCTCTTCCTGTCCGATCCCTCCGCCGCCCCCTCTGCCTCCTCCTATAGCCGGCGTGGTCTTTGGTATATCGAGTTCATGGACCTATGATGGCCGCCCGCCATCTTTGTTCAATCACCTGCAACAAAAAAGAAAAACAAGACGTAATTAGAAATAGGCGAAAAATGAACAAAATATAATTACAAAAAACATAGTAATACATGTATTAGAAATATTTACAAAAATGAACAAAACATAATTACAAAAAACATAGTATTACATGTATTAGAAATAATCTTCATGATTGAGATTAGCTAGATCATAGGTCTCGTCATCACTATCAACATTGTCCAACACATCAACACTATCTGAAGGAGGAATGTTGTCTTCATTGTCATTGCCTAAACGTAATCGCTCAAGCATTTGTATGTCCTTCAGATTTCACACCTCGTCTCCAGTGTCCTCGTCATCATCCCTTTCATTGTCTACTTCCATTCCTATCTCTTTGGTTAAGTCTATGTCAAACCTTCCTTGTAGTCCCTCTTCTTGATAGAACTCTCCATCATATGTGTTTGGGTTGAAGTTGTAATCTTCATCGTTTGGGACTAGTAGTTTACTGTGTGGCAAAACCTTGTGCACAATAGACCAACCTTTAAGATGCTCAGCGTCTTTGCACGCATATGACGTATAATAAACCTGGACGGCCTATTGAGCCACAATGTAGACATCTTTTCCTAGATAGACGGAATCCTGTCGAATCTCGACTAGCACAAGCTTAGGGTCCGTCTTGTTACTCCAGGATGAAACCAATGGCATTTGAATATGACAGGAGTAAGAGGTTTGGAACCATAGAATGATAGTTCATAGATTTCTTCAATTCTTCCATAATAGTCGAGTCCATCAGTGCCGGACGTAACAACTCCGCTATTTGTGGTTTTTCGATTGGATCGACTCTGCTCGTAGCTTGCTATGTGAAAACGATATCCATTCACGTCATAACCGATAAATGACTTGACCCTAACGGCACAGCCGTTTGCAACCTATCTCAGCTCGTCACTTATAGACACATTAGTTTGGGCTTTCTGTTTGAACCAACAAATGAAATCAGGGCTCCCTGGTCCCGCACCCCATGAAAGAAGGGTATCATTTTCTTGTGGGGTAGGTTGCCTTGATCCATGCCAGGATTGACAAAGAAATTCCCTGTACCAATGAAAAACAAGGGGGTTGGACGAAGAAACAAGGACATACGGCGAAATGAAACAAGTTCGTTCAGAACTTACCCAATGAATGGTTGCACCTCGACAAGGTTGGTCAACACATATAGCATGATACTGTGCCACTCTTCATTTTTCAATTGCTTAGTGGTCGATGCACTTGCGCTTTCGAGTTGCCCTTAGAAAAGGCTGAGGTTTGATTCATTTTCGCCAGCATTGTAATGAGGGGGTGGATTATAAACGCTAGAAAGTTTCTCAGTGTAGTATTTCTCTATGAAGTTCGACACCTCCTCTAGAATATATGCCTCTACAATGGAAGCCTCAATTTTGGCTTTATTTCTACATTTTTTGCGAAGAGTCTTCAGACATCTTTCGATTGGATAGCACCAACGGTTTTGCATGGGCCCCCCCATCCGTGCCTCATATGGGAGGTGCACAATCAAATGCTGCATCGGCAAGAAGAAGCCAGGTGGAAAGATCTTCTCCAACTTATAAAGCAACACGGGTGTCACCTTTTCCAAGTCATCAATGACGGTTCGAGAGAGCTCCTTGGCACAAAGCTGGCGGAATAAGTAGCTCAACTCTGCCAGCACTTGCCAGACATGCTTCGGGACATAGCCTTGAACCATCGCCGGAAGAAGCCGCTCAATCCATATGTGATAGTCATGACTCTTCATCCCATTTACTCACAGAGTGCCTAAGTTCACTCCCCTATTTAGATTCGCTGCATACCCATCAGGAACATTAGCATCTTGATCCATTCAAGTACTTCCCTCCTTTGGTCCTTTTTCAAGACAAAATCAGCCTTAGGCCTTCTCTAGGTCTTACCATGACTAGGAGGCTGCATCTCTTGATTTGGTCTATCGCACAATGTTGCCAGGTCCACTCTAGCCTTAGGGTTGTCCTTAGACTTTTCAATGTCCATGAGTGTTGCCCAAAGTGCCTCGGCGACATTCTTTTTAGTGTGCATTACATCAATGTTATGAGGCAGAAGAAGGTCATCGAAATTGGGGAGCCTCGTATGCCCGAGATATGAGTCCACATATGTTGCTCACCATATCCCACAAAACCACCTTCTTCATTAGGCACGAGAGCATCTATCTGAGCATGAACCTCGGCACAAGTCATCATCCGCGGTGTAGGGTTTGTCACTTTGACACTTTTGTAAAGTTCTTGATGTCTTGTCTGAATGGATGGTCAAGAGGTAGGAATTGATGATGTCTGTCGAACGACGAATACTTGCCACCCTTCTGCAACCAAATGAACCTCACACCTTCCTTGCATATTGGGCATGGGAACTTCCCGTGAACACACCAGGCACAGAATATCCCATACGCCAGGAAGTCATATTGGGAGTAGTGGTACCAAACATGCATTTTGAAGGTTGTCTTTGTAGCTCGATCGTATGTCCATACCCCTTCGTCCCAAGCATGGACCAATTCATCAAACACGGGCTCCATGAACACACCCATATTACTCCCTGGGTGTCTAGGAATTATCAACGATAAGAATACGTTATGTCATTGAAAGGAGACACCGGGGGGAGATTAAGGGGGATAACGAAGACGGGTCAACATGTGTATGGGGCAGCCATCATTCCATAAGGATTGAATCCATCTGTTGCCAGCGCGACACATACATTACGAGCCTCATCTGCTTTGTCACAATGTTTGTCATTAAAGTGGATCCAAGCTTCACCATCGGATGGATGTACCATCTTGTCAGGATTATACCATTTGCCATTTTTGTGCTATGTCATCTGTTTCGCGGATTCCTCGGTCATGTATAGCCATTGGATCCTCGGTAGGAACGGAATGTACCATAGGATTTTCACGGGGATCGTAAATTGCCTCTTCTGGCCATCATCAGAGTCTACCTCTAGGTACCTAGAGGATTTACACTTTGGACAGAACTTTGCATGCTCGTGTTCTTTCCTAAATAGGACGCACCCCTTCGGACAAGCATGTATCTACTTATACGGCATCTTAAGTGCTCGAAGGAGTTTCTGTGACTCGTACATGCTCTTTGGCATAATGTGGCCCTCCGAAAGCAGGGTGCCAATCACGGCCAACATCTTATCGAAGCCAGGTCGACTCAAGTTTAACTCAAACTTCAACCCCATTAAGCGTCCAATGGCATCCAGTTGAGACACCATTGACCGATCATGAAGGGGTTTCTGTGCCGAGTCCATCATGTCATAGAATGCCTATGCGGCTACCTCCATCTCCTCCTTCTCACATCCCTCATCGAACTATCCTTGGTGAAAGTCATCTAACATGTCTGGTACCCCGGCATCAGCATCAAAAGCCTCCACCTGTGGTCTCACCACCTCCTCTCTCATACGATGGGCTTCACCATGGTGGACCCACTGGGTGTAGTCCGGCGTAAATCCATTCTTCACAAGATGTTTACCCATTTCCACCTTGTTTACCCTCCTCCTGTTTTCACATTTGCTGTAGGGACACAAAACTAGGCAATGTCCTTTAGCAGCCTTGCCAAATGCACTGTTCAAGAAAGCATCGGTCTTGTTCATCCATTCCGTGGTGTAATCACTCTGACTTCTCCAGCCCGTGTACATCCACTGACGGTCATCCATCCTCTAACATATGTATCAGCGAGTAATGTAACCATCAATTGCATCTACATGGTATTCCTACTATCTAATATGTGAGGATAGGTCCTAATCCCACCCATAGATGCGTAGATGAGGTTAGTTTTCATGCTCTACTCCTATCCGAGATAGAATTTCGGTAGCACCTCCCCGCTGTTCTACAGATACACGTCCTGCCAAAGAAGAGTGCGCATCCGGAGAACAATAGGGAGGTGATGCCAAAACTCTGTCTCAGACCGGAGTAGACCATGGAAACTAACCCATCTACGCATCCGCGGGCTGTCCAAAAAATATGGACAATCCAAAATAGATACGGTCATAGATATGCAAAGATCTGCATACCTCCAACAGTGTCTCTTTCGAACGAGAGACGCCTAACTGGGTTACGCGATCTACGACCATGATACGGAAAGAGGGGTTATACCTAGGGTGGCGGCGAAGTCAGGCTAGCGGGGCCATGGTGGGTCGGTGCAGTGGTGAGGCGGCGTGGTGCAGGCAGACCGGCACAACGACGGGAACTCCGACTCAGCTCCGATGGGATCTTCTCTATAAAAATGGAACAAAATACTGTCATTTAAAAAAAATTCGACAGAACCTCCCCTGTACGGTGAGGTTTCCAAAACCTACAAAAAAAACTCCAGCACGATGGCCAATAAGCACATATGTCTCAAGAGAAGCCATGTAATTTGGATATCAATCCATACAGAAGAATATATCCAAGTAGTACCACTACTTCTACTACTACTTTCACTATTGCTACTACTACTACCACTAGTTCTACTACTACTACCACCACTATTGCTACAACTACTACCACTAGTTCTACTACTGCTACTACCACTACTACTACTACTACCACTAATTCTACTACTACTACTACCACTAGTTGTACTACTACTACCACTACTTCTAATACTACTACCACCACTAGCACTACTAGTACAACTAATACTACTACAACTACAACTACCATGACAACAACAAGAGAGAAGGCATACCTGACGGGCGTCGGGGGTAGGGGCGAGCGGCGTCAGGGTCAGGCGGCGTCGGGGTCGGAGTCAGGGTCGTCGGAGTCGAGAACGGGGTCGAGCACGGGCGCAGCCATGGGCAGGGCTGGCCTAGGGCGGCCGGGGGCAGGGCGCGGGCAGCGCGGGCGGGTGCCGCGGGCACGTGGGCGCGCGAGCGGTGGCGGCGTGGGCATGGCGCGTGGCGCGAGGGCGGGGGTGGCGTGGGCGTGGGCGCGGGGGCTGGCTGGCTGTCTGTTTGACTGCCCAGCCGGTCAAATTTGTTTAAGTCCCCCAACCGCCCTTTGCCGAGTGCCAGATCAGAGAGGCACTCGACAAAGATTTGATTTTTTTAAAAAAATTCTTTGCCGAGTGTCCAAGATCTGGCACTCGACAATTTTTTTTGAAAAATACTTTGCCGAGTGCCCCTGGCACGGCACTCGACAAAGATTTTTTTAAAATGTCTTTTTAAAAAAAAATACTTTGCCAAGTGCCCCTGGCGCGGCACTCGGCAAAGATTTATTTTTTTAAATGTCTTTGCCGAGTGCCTTGAAATTTTTTAAAAAAATCAAAACCCTTTTTGCCGAGTGTCTTATTCGTGGCACTTGGCAAAGACCCCCTTTGCCGAGTGCCATACCCCGGCACTCGGCAAAGTTTTTTTTTGTTTTTGGCCTTCAAATTTTTTATGCAGCCCTTTTAAAGCACCGGGAATTCCTAGTTAGAATTTGAGGATTTTTTATGTTTTTTTGATATATTTAGTTACTTTATTTCTTTTACTTGAATTTTTTCGAAAAATATAATTTTGAACTGCACGTGGTATGAATAATGGAATTTAATGATTCAAAAATGATAGTCATGTTACTGAGTGTAGTGTGAGGCCGTATCCAGGAACGGACCCGAAATTTTGGAGATCTTGTTCACGAAACATGACCGCGAACTTGCGTGCGAAGTGTTTTTAAATTCTATAAAAAGCATACGAAGTCCGAAAATCATGAAACTTGTTGAGATGTCGTGATATCATATGTGGAGGCTATGATAAAAATTTTAGAAGATTTCGTGCACGTTGTCATGTACGATGCTTACAAACCAGGATATCTCTACGTGTGATAAGAGATGTCCATCATTACTAGGTGATCATTACTAGGTGATCGCCTTTCCATCAATTTTGTGGATCTTAGGTTATCGCCCGGCAGTGATAAACCGTCACCGTCGGCTCGAGCACATAATGCTCTGACAATAATAGATTGCGTGTTCTCGAGAAACACAAATTACTATGTGTCCATCCACCTGCGCCTTTTACTTTATCTAAGGATAAATAACTGAACGTACATTATTGCTGGCATGGCACGATCGGACGGCTGCGAAGCGTGCCACCTCCACGCAAGTGTGTCAACAGCAACTGCCGCCGAGATGCCAGTCCGCTCTATATAAAGTACCCACACTCCGCGGCTCACTCACCGCTCCCAAGAAAACCGCCCGCTCCCGCTCCCGCTCCCCTGCAAAACAACCTCCCTCACAGTAGTGGAGGCCTAGCCCCGCGGGCCGCAGCCTGTGTCCAAGTGTTGGCCTCTCGCGGGTGCGCAAGTGCTGGTGAGGCGCGTGTCCGTCCGTCCGTGTGCGCGGCCATGACGAACCAGGACGTGGTGGTCCCGGACATGGGCATTGCGGCGGCGGCGGCCCTGCCGGCCCCCGGCCGCGCCCTCTTCGCGTGCCGCGGCGCCGTGGGGGCCGTCTCGTCGCTGCGCGGCGCTTACGGTGGCCTCGGCCTCCCCGGCGCCGCCGCCGACGGTGGCAAGTTCGTAGCAGCAGGCGCCCGGGGTGCCCCCGCGGCAGCGAATGCGCCGCCGGCTCGGACCTGCACCAGCCGGGTCGTCGAGGCCATCCGCGCGTCGTCGCCCACCCGCTGCCCCGCCGTCGACGAGTACGACGCGTGGACGGTGAGTTCTTGTGTACGGGGCCGCTGGCGGCGGCTGGTTGCGTGCGTCGCGTCGTTCGGTTGTTCGATCCGTGTTTTGAGGAGCGAGCCCGGCCGGGTTTAAATTGCTTGTTCCGCAGAGGATGCACCCGTCGGCGCTGGGCAGCTTCGACCAGATCGCGGCGGCGGCCAAGGGGAAGAGGATCGTCATGTTCATGGACTACGACGGCACGCTGTCCCCGATCGTCACCGACCCCGACATGGCGTTCATGTCCCCCGAGGTGACCGTCCGTTGTTGTGCTCGTTGATCTAGATGTCGCCATGAAATCCTCTCGTACCGTACGTGCTGCCAACATCTATCTTATCGCGTAATTAACGGGTGCGCGCAGATGAGGGCGGCGGTGCGCAACGTCGCGAAGCACTTCCCGACGGCGATCGTGACCGGCCGGTGCATCGAAAAGGTACGGCGACAATTCAACACCTCGATCAGAAACTCATGACATGTACTTCATCACCGGAGCCCTGAGCTATAATCAAGTGTACGTTTCCTTGTTCTTGTTGTTACGGTCGGTTCAGGTCTGCTGCTTCGTAGGCCTCCCGGAGCTCTACTACGCCGGCAGCCACGGGATGGACATCAAAGGCCCAAGCTCCAAGGTATGTACGTAGCCGGCCAGCTATCTTTTTGTCTATTCATTCATCACCAACTAGCCAAGTAGCCATACACTGCCCATGCAGCATCAACTATACATTTTTTGCTTTGGCAACCTTTTTATTCGCCTAACTCCATTGCTACTTCTCTCTTCCTTCCAACAATTTCCAGGAGGACAACACGGTCCTGCTTCAGCCAGCTCGCGAGTTCCTGCCGGTGATCGACAAGGTACATCACGTCGTCATCACTCTTTTTATTTTTTTTAAAAGAGCCGGTTACCTGGCATTATATTAATAAGAGCGAAACAGAGTTGACAACTACACGCGCGAGGAACGCAGCCGCCTGCAGCAGACCGCTACAGACAAAAGCTAATTACTCACTAAATGAGTTGCGACTCTTAGGGGTCTCAGGACCCTTCCTCCAGCACTAGCCCACAAAAAGCTAATTACTCTTTTTATATAGTCACCAATTCATTACGACACTACCAATGCTTTTGGACCTTGTTAAACTTAAGTTGCAAGTAATTAGTTGAGCCATGAGGAACTTACCGGCGCAAGCACGCGCCGATTACATGTATGGCCAGGCTTACAGGGCTCTGGAGGAGAAGACTAAGGACACGCCGGGGGCCAGGGTGGAGAACAACAAGTTCTGCCTGTCCGTGCACTTCAGATGCGTCGATGAAAAGGTGATTGCCGGCTGGGTCTTCACCGAGTCTTACAATACCTTTAGCTAGGCCTTGGATCCCGACTCCCTATCTAGCTGCTAGTAGTAATTTAGTTTTGCAAGTCAAACAAGAAGCAGCTTGATGCATGCATGTCAGCTAGTAGCTCTTATTGAAATGGTGATGAGCAATCGTCAATTCGTCATGCATGAATGCATGTGCCCTGGCTCCTCGTGCATCATCTTCAACAACTGCTCCCCCCTTGCCTGCCCTGCAGAGCTGGAGCTCATTGGCTGACAAGGTCAAGGCCGTGCTCCGGGACTTCCCCGAGCTGAAGCTCAACGAGGGCAGGAAAGTTTTGGAGATCCGGCCGTCGATCATGTGGGACAAGGGCAAGGCCGTCGAGTTCTTGCTCAAGTCGCTCGGTAAGTACATACTGCCACATGCTGCCGTCTTTGTCGCCCTTTTCGTCACTGCGTGCGCGCGAGAGTAAAAATCTTCTCTGATCTCTGACGGTGTTGAACGCTGCCTGTTCACTGTCTGATCGATCGATCTCTTAGGATTCGACGACCGCACCAACGTCCTGCCGGTGTACATCGGAGACGACCGGACAGACGAGGATGCTTTCAAGGTGCATATATATAAATTTCATATACATGAGTTACGATCCACATATATACATGTAAATACAGCACACACGGACAAATTTAAGTTACAAGTTGCAGTTTTTCATTATATATGTTGCCAACCTCTTGCGTGCTGTCACTTTACATATGTTGCGAGCCTGGTGATTTCAACTGTTTGGTTTTATTCCCACCATGGTTAAACATCAAACCTTTCTTAAACCTTGTCGCCTTAATTAGGTGTTGAGGGAGAGAGGTCAAGGTATAGGGATCCTTGTTTCCAAATGCCCCAGGAAGACAGATGCCTCCTACTCTCTCCAGGACCCCACTGAGGTATGTATTAGTATACTACTACTACTAGCTATATATACACATACAGCATGACCAAATCACTCTCTAAGTTACTGACTCTGATGAATATATATAGTTAATGTGTCAGCAGACGAATAAACTAAGCAAGCTGTCGATTGAAAATAACTCCTCCGATCCTTGGTTTTCCAGGTCATGGAGTTCTTGGTCCGGCTGGGGCAGTGGAAGCCACTGCGATCACCGTCACCGGCACGCCCAAGGGTGCAGCAGCAGTGACTGACGACGACGCGTAGCACACAGCTCGTCGCTGCTAGTGCTGATCGCCAAGCATGTTTAATTAATATAGCTAGTTAGTTATTAATTGTTGCACTACTCTAGGAGTAATAACCCATCTCATCTCAGCTACCGGCCCCAGATGTGAACCGGCCGGCAACCTGCTGATTGTGTTTAGCTGTTCTTCCATGGGTTTGAGAGGCAGGCATCCATGTGCAAAAGCTGTCTGCCGCCCTTAATTAGCTTGACCCAGGAAGGTTCATCCCCTGTATGAATTGTGACGACTATCTAGCTATGACCTTATTAGCGGCTTAATTAGCCTGCCTCCTGTAAAATGTAACATATAAGCATTTCTTTTAATGGCATCTATGCACTTCCTTTGCTGATGATCCAACTCATTGCAGTTGAATTTCTAATGGGCTTTGTCGTCCAATTGTCAGTTTATGCACATGCATGTATATATATTGTCTGATAAAACATGGCATATAGGCACAACCGCACAAGCACGGCTTTGCCACATTCTCTACCGGCAATATGTGCGTAGGCCGTCTTGAGGATAGCTATGACAAGGTAAAAGATTCTCAGATGAGAACTGAAAAAATTTTAGTACATGTATGTATCACCAGAGGTATTATCCAATGATACCTCCTGATACATTTCAAGGATAAAAACCACTAATTCTTGTATAAAATGCATCCACTCAAAGGGTAATCTAATTGGTTCGCTTGGATTTTCCTCCTGCATGGATTCAAGCATGTCTTGTAACACAAAATTTGACCTATCTAAAATCAAGCGACTTGTGTACACAGCAAAATTGCAAAGGCATTCCTTGGGAAGCAAACTCTTTGTGCATGTGCTTGTTTCTCTGGGTACAACCGTACAAGTAGAACACACATGTACACTAGTGTGTTCTTGACGCAGCTATCTAGTCAATGAGAGTAGTACACATACATATGCTTGTGCCTGAATTATGAAGGAAGTTTAGATTAAAAAAAGCATATATATGATATGCAGAACTTCAGGTTGTGTTTATACCTCGGGTGACAGATTAAGTTGCCAAAATGGTATCAGATCAGTGCACATGAAATGCTTTCTAATCCGTTGGATAATACTATGATTGAGTGGTGCCTTTCTTACCTTACAGCGGCCGGTGGTCCCAGTCCCAGTTCCCCAAAAGTGTTTTTTGCTGAGTTTGAGCTCGATCTGTCGTTCTTGAATGGCAGGGAAGTGGTAGTTCTTTGGAGTAGTTCTTTTATAATGCATCTATGGATCAAAGTCTTGATATGGTGAGATATGCAAAGCAAAGCTGCATTTACAAACTGATGCATTTGCATGGTGGGTATTTGAACACATCACAGCAATGAGATTTTTATCCTTCATTACGTACGCGATAGCATTTCCCCAAGACACGCACACATCACTGGAATGGTAATCAAATGGCGCATGCGTGATCGTGTCATGTAAACAATGTTGGTGCCAACGCAGCTTATCAGCCTTTATTCAACGTCTGTACTTCTTTAGTTAGGTAGATGATGATGTAGCATAACACGGGCATCTATGTTTTGTCGATCTCTGTTAACGCGTATATCTTAGAAAAATACTGAAGTATTGTTTTCAAGCGCGTATATACGTAAGAATTAATTAATTGGCTAGTGCATGAAACGCTACTAGCTAGGCAGTTGAGACCCCGATGAAGGAGATGCTAAGAAAAATCGCCTTCTCATAATGGAGTGGTTTTGTTCCAATCCTAGTTATCAGCTATAATGTTTAGTTTGGTCAGCTGATCATGGGTTTGTGCAAAATGGGACAGATTAAACTGTGGCCAATTGCACTTCAACCCTGAAGGTAGTGAACTAATAAAAAGACATGTCTCCCCTGGGAAAAGATGAGAAGATTCTGCAAAGCTGAAATCACCTCTACATGCTTAGCACTGACACACAGGGCAGCGTGCTTCAAATGTTTAGCACTTCTCCATCGGGAATCATGTGCCAAATGCTAATAATGATCGGTTATTTGGGACCAACAACCAGCAGCACGCAGGTATATTCTATGAATCATCATGCTGTTTGTGCAGAAAAAAGAAAGGTTCTTCTGAACGTGAGGTATCTGATCCTGTCAATGGTATCAGCTCCAATCATACACTCCAAATATAGTGCGCATCTGAAGCATTTCTCCTGGAGGAGAGCAGGAGAGAGATGCTGCAAACACTTTACACTGACTTCTTCCGCTGTGATGCCATGCATTATGCCAAGAACACGCATACGCATGTGATCTCTTTTACTTCGTGGTCTGCTTCTTGGCTGGGTACGTGATTCAGATGTGCAGTCAGTCTCAGTCTCAGTCAAGCATGCCCTAAAGAAAAGATTCAGGCCCGGCGGGTGCACCCTGTTAATTCTTGTGTTTCCACGCAAGAGCCCGACGACGGGCCAGGCACCAATGCACAATAATATTGATCCCAGCTCGTCAACTGCCATGTGCATGCATCGATCCAGATCGTCAATAGAATATATGAGCTGCGTCCATTATTGAATGCAGAGGTTAGTTGCCGACTGCTTTGAGTTACAGGTCAGACTGCTTTGTCCTTCCTATATGTATGCATATATACTAATAATGCTGACCCGGGCGCGAACTCTGAACTGATGCTAGTCATCATCAGGTAAATTAAGCTTGGCTTGACCAATGCTATTATCTCCCGATGTTCAGAGTTCAGACAGAGCCTGATGAGGACTGTACTAGTTAGTTGTCTGCAGTAGAATGTATGGACAATTTAGTCGAGAATCGGCGAACTTATGTTCCCTATTAGGGAGCGAAGGGGACGATGGTACTTATTGGGGTGTAGAGTGGCCGTGTACGAATTAGAATAATAGGCACTGACCAAGCACGCGAAAACTATTCCTCCTGCAGGGCACGGACCGTCAAGTGCGATGTCAGTTCGGGATTTGACAAGTGTTGTCTCCTCAATTTACAATCAGTTGTCTTTCTTCCATCGTGTCAAGTGCGGTGTGAGTTCGGGATTTGACAAACTCGGGAGGGATTTGACAAACTCGGATTCGGCAAGAATCTCAAATTTTTTTTTGTACTTCCCTCCGTTTGTTGCCAGCAACTTTTTTACTGTAGCAAATTTGACCATTTGTTTTTTCTTCTAAAAAAATCTTAGATACTTCAATGTATATAACACTAATGAAGTATGTTCAATAAAGAATCATATATGTGAAAACTTGATGTATCTAAAAATCTTTTGCAGAAAAAACGTATGATCAAAATTGCTACGGTAAAAAGTCGGTGACAAGTAAACGAAAACAGAGGTAGTAGTTAGAAGGGGGAATTGGCCTAAAAATTGGATAGGGGTAAAGACGCAGCTGGGTGCCGGCGGCTTATTCAGGTGCCCCCCAAACCGCGCGAAATGGTCGCCTATTACACGGCTCACAAACTCTGCCTGAAGTGGGGCTACCTATTATTCGTAGGCAGTACGTACGGCGCACGCAGGGCCTCGGTTTGCTGCGTGGACTGTCTATGCATTTTCCTACAAGTGTAATGGAACCTAGCTTCGCTCCGCCGAGCCAAAAGGAAAGAAAAGAACAGAACATGCCGGAGGCGAAGAGTAGAGTATAGACAATCAGTTGTCTTTCTTCCGTTGTGTAAGGTGAACCAACTGTACGCCCTTCTACCGTTCTATACGGTTCTGCCTCATGAATGCATGCTTGATCCTGCCCATCGCTTGCTTCATGTGACTTGTGGCGTGCAGCCTGCCAAGCTTAGGAGTGCAGAGGAGGCAGCCGAAAGGATCAGGCCACAAGGTCATCTCTCGCCTGTGGTGTGGTGAGTGGTGACCAAGCTCTCCATATGGTCATGCACGCGCGTTCCTTACCATGGCCGGATAGCCTCCCTACATTATCCATACCTCTGATATTTATTTCGTACACCTCAATCATATGTCTAGTTCAGGCCTTCGGGGTCCTAGACTTTGGCCAGCAATTTCTTACTACTCACTGCTACAGAACACGCAATCTCTGCCAACCCATCACTGTCGCCGAATGTTGAAACGGATAGTGATTCTGCTTTATAGCTGTTGATAATTAGGCAACGTATCAAGTGCAAACCAACCTCTTCATGCAAACCGTGCAAACCAACTGCGGAGGAGAGGTGGAAGGGGGATTTTGTAAAAGTGTGATTAGGAGCGGGCGTAATTATACTTTTGCAAATCCCCCCTCCCACCTCTCCTCCGCAGTTGGTTTGCACAGTTTGCACAGAGAGGTTGGTTTGCACTAGATATGTTCCCTGATAATTAGGGCCATGTTTAGTTGCACACCAAAATGTCAAATTTTTCTAGATTCCCTGTCACATCGAATCTTTGACGCATGCATGAAGCAATAAATATAAATAAAAAATAAAACTAATTACACAGTTTAGATGAAATCCACGAGACGAATCTTTTAAGCCTAATTAGACTATGATTGGACACTAATTGCCAAATAACAACAAAAACACTACAGTAGCGTTTTGCCAAAAATTTTGGCATCCAAACTGGCCCTAGGCAAAGACGGGATCACGTGGCGTGTACCTTTCGTTTGCAAGGGAAGATGGTGTTTGAAACGACCTGATTTCCACGAAGGGAAATCCACAGAGTCGAAATATATTATGACCGTTGTAGATCATATTACCCAAATTCCAGTCGAATACCACATCCATACAACGATAATATCATAGTATAAATAGTGCGGAAGTACATAAATTATTACATCGCCGCATTAGCGGAATCAAAAGTAGCATTCATTCAGAACAGCTTGAAGATAAGATCGCCAAACTCGAGCGTAGGAACGAACCCCTCAACCGTCAAACTCCTCAGAGCTATACTCCTCAGCAGAACCTGTGTGCCAAAATTTATCAGTACGATTTGTACTGGCCACTCCCACCCTATGAGCATTGCTTTGTGGAAATTGGATGCAAGTTGGATATAATCAAAAGGAACCTATAAGGCTGGGGTTTCCTATGTATTAGCATATCAAGTATATAATAATAGTTAGTCAAGTTTTAACACCATTCCCACACCTATTCCACCCCATTTCTGTCCAAAGCCAGGTTTCGATCCTGGGATCGATATACCACCATCTCCACATCATCACCATATCATCGCTCAGTCGACAGGCCAACTCCCTCTCGGCACTGTCTCATGGCCCGTAGCCCCTGGCTACGACCGACACTCTCTCACTGGGGAAGAAGAGAAAGACTCATCTCACTATCTAGTTTAAGCGAAACCCAGGAAAGGTGTGACAGAACCGCCTAATTTAATGCCTCACAGGAGTGCTTGTCTTCCATTAGACACTAAGCACTCGAGGGAGAACGCTAAATTACTCGATTCCGTCGGGCACACCCTAGGGGAGAACCCGAAAATCCACATTTTTGCCATCAGGATCACAAATGAGAGAATAAAGCTTACATCATTCGTAACCATTTCTTACATCACTTTTAATACAACATCAGAGTATAATATTTATTAATATGACAACGGAATGAAATCATATTATCAGAGTTGTAAACAATTTACTTGAATAGCAGAATATAAATATGTGATCAGAGTTATAGCGGAAATAAACCTCTATTAATGACATGATGAAGTATTGATATATACACTACGACAACAGATTATGAAACTTTCATTTATAAAAGCATTTGGTGAGAGTTATAAATAGCAACTACGATCGCAGCGTAAAGGAAATCCTCTCTGAGCCCACCAGGAGGAATCCACACACAAAGGTCAGCTCAAGCCTCCACCGGTTACCTGCAACAGGGGGAATAAAACCCTGAGTACTCAATTATACTCAGCAAGACTTACCCGACAGAAGAAAAGAAAAGACTCCAAGGATATGCAGGGCGATCTGGCTTGTGGGTTCATTGCATTGCAGGAAGCATTACTAAGCGTGCGTCCTTATTTTTTATTTTTAATAATAGCCGCATTGGTTCATTAACTAACCATTCTATGTAAGCACCTGTGCTACTTTCAAGCAAGTGGTAAGCAATCAGATTTCCTTTTCCATCTTCCATCTTTCATCTTCAGTTCTTACTACGATGCTAAACCGTAGACAAGCCGTACCAGATAGCCCGGCGATTCGTGAATCAATGCCCCCAGCTGGGTACCCCGAAAACACACGCCCCGCTTGTACCCCAGGCACAAGCAGGACCAACCTATCACTCTCCTATCCCGGGTGTCTAGGTCCCCGTCCAAACTAGGACTCCAAGCCCCCGCCCCTGAGTCCCGGACTCAGCGCGGTGCAAGGACCTCCTCCACCAAAATAAAACCCTAACAGTCGGTCCGGAAAGAGCCGGATCCGCGACAAGAGAGCAACAAGTCTTCCAATCGCCCATACACAAGTATGTGCTCGAGATAATAAGTCTGTGACATGCCTAGAGTCATATGCAACGATCGGTCCTTAACCGACCAGACAGGGGAAAACGGTGTAACCAAGCTATGACCCGCCTCCGCGGCGACACAACTTCTTACACCCACCAATACCCAAACCATATCCCTGCCCGGTCACCATTTTCCTTTCCACTCTTTTATATATTCCAAGTGATGATCATATAGTAACATATTTCCTATATCTCGCGAATGATAGGCAATCACTCGACTTCTACCGGAGTCCTGTAGCATAGCAATCTACACGATCCTGTCATACTAGTAAGACTCATAGGATAAGGATATATATATGCAAGTGGGTTTCATTCAACTCCTTAAAACTTAATGCACAATTATAATTTAAACTGCAGAAAGTAGGGGTTATGCACCGGGGCTTGCCTGGGTAAAATATAATTAGAAGTTAGCTTTCCATCATGGCGACATGATCTCCAAAAGCACCATTCCTCCAGCAACTCCCGACGACTCCGTGATCCATCGACGTCCCTATTATGATATGCAATGTAATGCCATGCAAAGATATAATTAATTGACTGCAATCGTGACTCGTATAAATACGCTTTACACCGCTCACGTTAACAAGCTAGATCTAACGACGACCGTATTTAGGCTACATATCCGTGTTGTCAAACAAGGCATTATTTCTCAACAATTCTTTTAGTTATATAAACCAATGGTGTTTCTCTATTCGCAATAGGACATTATTATTTATCTAGCAACTAATTATTCTAGAGCTACAAAATTATGGTGAGCAGCTAATATAGCTAGGAACGTACTGTAAAGATTTCAGATCTAATACTATTACCAATTTGTCACGAAAGTTCCTACAAGTTTATATTTTGCAATATTAAATATCTTAGATTAATTATATGGCTCCCAAAATTATCATCGAATTATGTGAACAAAATATACTAATAGGTAGGTCCTAATTTTAGGAACTCAACCAAACTGGTTTCATCATTTTTGGATTCCTATACCATTTTATTTTGATGTTAAAATTTTATTCCCGAGACTCAATTAGCAATCGCTTTATAAAACTAAAGAGCCAGCGGCCACACATCTGGCCCAACGATCCAGGCGGCCCAGGCGGGACGATCTGGCCACAGCAGCGTGGGACGAGCAGCGCGAAGAAGGAGAGGAGGGCGAGGAGGTGCGCGGACTGGCAGGGCTCGTCGTGGCTGCTCTCGGTGGTGCGGTACGGCTGCGATGGCGGAAGCGCGGACACGATTGTGCTCGGTGGCTCGGCGAGGACAGGGGCGTGGGAACCCGCCGTGGGGAGGAAAAGGAGGAGCAGCAGGCGGGCGCGGGACCGAGGGGCGCGCGAGCACGGAGGGACAGCGCTGGTGGCCTACGCCCGGATTTCGCTGCGGAGAGAAGGAGGAGAGGGGTGGGGAAAAGCAGAGCTCGGCCAAAAAAAATCGGAACGAGAGTTCATGGCTGTGGCGCTCGACTCGGAAGAGAAAAGTTGAGACCGAGACAGACAACGCACGAGGCAGGGCGTGGGCTGCCGGGAAAGAAAAGTGACCATGTATCCGACAACGGAGGCAGGCAGGGCTTGGCGCGATACACATGGAAATGGAGTGGTCAACCCGAGCAGTGCCCTCCGATGGCTCTAGCGGGACAAGCATGGCAGCACGCATTTACTTGCGATAGGGTGCGGTCGCGTCGGTGGCAAGGTTAAGAGGGCAGCGGCGAGTAAGCCAAAGCGACTAGGACGCTGTCCATCGGGTGCTTGGCTCGGCACAGAGATAGCTCAGACAAGCGAGCATAGACCGAGACAGCAGTGGCAGGGAGACGTGTGAATTCGTGAGTTGGAGCTTTGCTCACTATTCGTTAGTTAAACATGGCATTTTAAACCTCAGCTCAATATTAAAATCTTGAGATCCGAGAAACTTGTTTCTAGAAATTTCACTGAGGCCTAAATCGCAGCGCTAAAAAGGATCGTAACACCAGGGTGTTACAAAAGGTCCATAGCCGACAAGTCGGCACATGTATCGATCGATCAACCATACACTCTGCAGAGGTTTTACATAACCACAAGATCCGCCTTCCTCGCTGACCGTCGTCAACTGGGCTAATTCCGGCCGCTTGCTAGCCTAGGATAATGCCACTCTACCATTCAGCGCTGGTATACCCTAAGTCTAGTCTGGGGTGGCTGAAACTGTGAGTCATGAGCTGGGTCCACAAGGTCTCCATGAAGTCTCAGAAGGGTGGGGGGGAAATCCTCCGCGCCCTGTACCTCCTTACACTGTCCGCTATCAACCTAGTAGTAGTGGCAATATCCTACCAAGTAGTCCGGCCGTCCCGCACCATATAGGGCGAGTGGTACGTAAGGCTTCCCGGTGAATCTAAGTACTAGTAAGTCCTTAGGGATGACCAAGCTAGAATGTCTTCATCAGGGTTTCCATTTACCGTGCCACCACAGCACCTCCACCCTGGGCTCCTCCCATCACAGGTTCACACCCAGGGCCACCTCATATACCATTTACCCACCACAAGTATCCATTTCTAGGGGTGCCTAGGTAGCATCCCACGGCAAGACTTGCCCCAGGCTCATCGTATACTCCAACTTGGTCGACACAACCCTCACCCTCCACACACCCAAGTCACACACACAGCACTCTCCCCATAGTCCAGATAACTCTAGTTTCCACCACGCATCAGTGTAGTACAAGCGTAGTAGAAGTAATAAGCAATGAAATATAGCAGAAAGCGTGTGTCTAGCCTAATAGCAGGGTAAGCGGGGGTAAGGTTGCGTCAAGGTAAAGGCCATCAAGTAAGCATACTACCATGCAAGTCCTATCATAGTGTGATTATAACAATAAAGTAAAGCAATAGCAGCTCTATATTAGCCATGCGTAATAGGTGCTACGAGATTGGGTGGGATGTGGCACCTTCAGTGAAGTCATCTCCGTACTCCTCACGGTACTCTCGGTCCTCGTCCGTCTGGTTCTCCTCCGAGTCTACAAACGATCGCGTTATAGTCGCGTTAGCGACGTCTATAGAATAGCACAAAGAAGCAACGAAAATTTAAAAGAGCCAAATGCACACAAACATGGCTCCATTGCGTAGAGCTTGATTTTAGATGAATTTTGGTCCTGGTCTTGTATTTTTCTGAGTTCGTATGAATTAGTTATGAATTTCCAAAGTTTAAATCCATTTCTAAAAATAATAAAGGCTGATTAATTCAGGGCTGACACGTGTCACACTGTGACTGGTTCACGTGGCATGCTGACATCAGCATGGCGTCATCAGAGCTAAACCGCGGCTGACAGGTGGATCCTGCTGACGTCAGCATGACGTCATCATCTCGGTTGGTCACTGACAGGTGGGTCCGGGGTCAAACGGTCACTGACAGCGATCACTGACAGGTGGGACTCGCATGACGTCATCATGTCGTCAGCATGACGTCACCCACTGACAAGTGGGTCCAGCGGCTCTATGTCGCTGACTTGTGGGACCAGTCAACGGTCAGCTCAGGCCGGGCCCAAACTGGGCCGGTTGGGCCTGGATATGGGCTGGGCTTTGGCCCGCCATGTGGCGTGTGCTGGTGCGGCCACGTCGTCTTACTAGGCCACTAACGGGCCATGATCCACGGGCGCAGGTGAGGCGCGGTTCATGGTGAACCCGCCTGCGTTGGCCCATAGACCGCAAAGCCGGTCTACGAAGGACTTGGTCCACTTACTGCTTCCCAGGGTTCGGTTCACGTGCATGACGCGGTCGTGGTCGGAGCTCGGTGGAGCTGCTCGGGACGTGGTCGACGCGGTCATGGTCGGTGCTCGGCGGAGCTGCTCGCGACGTGGTCGACGTGGTCGTGGTCGGTGCTCGGCGGAGCTGCTCAGGACGTGGTCGACGTGGTCATGGTCGGTGCTCGACGGACCTACTCAGGACATGTGGCCAGCGAGGGGAAAATCCCCTGTTTCTTCCCCGGCGTGCTTCCGCCGGTGGTGAGGTCACCGGTGAGCCCCCGCGGCGGTACTGGTGCGCGATTAAGGTAGGCTAAAGCGTCGCCAAGACTCGGCGAGTGCAGTGGTGGGGTCCAAGTGGCGGCTGGGGCTTCCTAGTGTTCCGGCCACGGTGAACAGTGGCGTGGGTTCGTCGGCGTGCATGGACAGGGCTGCAGTGGTAGCGAGAGCCCAGTTGGAGGAGCGTGTGAGCTCCACGGTGCTTCTACGGCCATGGTGGCCGTGTTGAAGGAGCTCCTAGTGCTCCCAGTGGCTCCGGCCACGGTGGTGGGGGCAAAGCAGAGGCGGTGGCGCTCCGACGAGGTGTGGTGCGGCAACGCAGGGCTCCGGTGGGCTTCTTCCTCGGCTAAGGTGAGCGCGGTGTGTCTCTTGTCATGGCAGAGCCAGTCGGGGTGTCAACGTCGCCTTTACCGCGACGTAGAAGACGCGGTGGTCTCGCCATGGTTGTGCTCTCGGCCATGGCGTGCAGGGTGGTCGTGTCGGTGTTCCCGAGCCGCTAGGGGTCGATGAGGCCAGGCCTTGGGCTTGTGCGCGTGCGGTGCGTGTCCAGGAGCAGGAATGCTCCGCCTCTGCGTCCCCTATGTGTGGGAACGCGGTGGCGTTCATGGCGAGTACGGCTAGCGCGGCGAGCGGCGAACGACGTGGCTCACCGTAGGGTTCGTGGCGGTAGGATGACGGTGCGGTGGCGAGGCGAGGCCGTGATGAGGCGATGCAGTGCCGTGCCGAGCAGCTACGTCGCTGTAGCTGATCGGGGCGGCGCTCCTGGCTTCGGCGAGGTTCTCCCCGCAGCGGCTTCCTTCTGCACCTTGCTTCTCCCTCCTCCCTCTCTCTCGGCTTGACGCTGTGTGGTGCTGTGCCACCAGCGGCGACGGCGAACGGGCTGAGGGTTAGGGCTCACGGACGTTGGCTTTTTATAGCTGAGCTCCAAGGGCTCCAATGGCGGACGGCGATCGGGCGGTGGTGATGCGTGCGGCGCATCCGACGGCTCGCGTGCGGTAGCGTGTAAGCGCGGCGCAAGGGGAAACAAGGTCATGCGATTTGCGTGACCCTGGGCCCGCGCCTGCTCCACGGTTGGCTCCCGGTCACATGGTGAGGTAGCGTGGGGAAGACGACGACGCTGTAGCTGGGCGGCTGACAGAGGGGGCCCGTTTGTCAGCTTGTCCTGATGCGGCGGCGTGCAGTGCGTGACGGCTGACGGGCGGGTCCAGCTCGTCAGCGGCTTGTGCGCGCGCGGGCGGTAGGGTGATGTTGGGCCGGCTTCGTGGGCCGCGTGAGCGAGTGGGAGGGCAGGCGGCAGTGTCGTTTTGTTTTTATTTGGTAATAATTGTCTAATCGTGGACTAATTAGGCTCAAAACGTTCGTCTCGTAAAGTACGACCAAACTGTGTAATTAGTTTTTGATTTCGTCAACATTTAGTACTCCATGCATGTACCGCAAGTTTGATGTGACGGAGAATCTTCTTTTTATATAGTGTCAAAGTTGGAAATTTGGTGAAACTAAACAAGGCCCAAGGCTAGCAGTGGCTGTCAACCAGACAGCCTCGAAATACGGGAAAAATATAAGGCCAGCTTTTACAAATGCGCGATTACAAAAGGGCCGAGCGCCGAAGTACGACTGAAGAAATAAAAACCGAATGTGACTGTACTAAAACAAAGACCCCGCCTGCACTTTTCAGCAATGAAAGCTAGCGCTAGGGAACTTGATAGAATATTGTTTCTTCTTTATTCTTTTTTTTTCCTATGTAATTTGGAGATGTCATGTACTGCACCAAGTTTTAATATAAATTCATGTTTTATCCCCAAGAAACAGCTCCAGTTATTGACACCGCGCCCATATCAAAGCTTTATAAAATTTCTCATGTGGGCTGGCTCTATTCAAGCAGGAGAGTTATGCTAAGGTGCGAAGCCAACGTGCCTCTTATACTATTAGTTTGTGGCCGGATTTCCCTCTGACTCTAACGTAAACTCACTCGTGTTTTTTTCTTCTGAGTGTGTCGTCTTAATGGAACTGGGAAGTACTTTTCGGTAAAAAAAAAATAGTATAGGCCTGATTGGTTGGCTACCAAAATTTGTCACACCCAAGATTTGACAAGAAAAAGTTGTAAAAACTTGGGCAAAAATATTTGCTATGGATTTGGCATGCCAATCGTAAGGTATTGATAAATTTTGGTACCAAACCAAATGGCTACCAAAGTTTTGGCTTACCTAAGTTTTAGCAACCAAATTTTGATAACCAACCAATCAGGCACCATAGGAATATCCTAGTAAAACTAAACCTTTGATTTTTTTTTTAAACACAGTACACGCATATGCTCACACGCGCATGCATACCAACCAGACATTATGAATGCATGCACCTTGCCCATTTGAGCTAATTGCTTAGTTATCTGAATGTGACTGTTCAAAAGAAAAGTAGAAGCGGGAGGAATGAAACAAGATTGGGCCTAGCTGGGTGAGGCCAGCCCATACCGTGAAAAGAGCACACGTAGTAGGCGAGTGGGCGATAGGCCCAAAGCTCCGAGGCCCGAGCCAAACGGACACCGAGCGTGAGCTGGCAGCTGCGAAAACTCGAGGAAGAAACACCGCCGCAGGCCGCAGGCCGCAGCTGCCGAATTTTTTACTATTTGACTTTTTTTTTTTGAGAGTTTCTTTCAAATAGATCCCTGGCGGAAAGAACTCCAGAAATGGACCCTTGGCTCGGCGCCAGTTCCAGAAATGGACCCTTGGCTCGGCGCCAGAGTGACTGACGCCGAGCTCGGCGTCACGGTCACTGGCGCCGAGGTCCTGGGCACGGGGAAATGGCCTGCCAGGGGCTCGGCGCCAGAGTGAATGGCGCCGAGCTCGGCGCCGTAGATCTTGGCACCGAGCTCGGCGCCAGTCACTCTGGCGTCGAGCCCCCTAAATATCTACCGGCCGGTCCTTCTTCTCCATCTCGCCCTAGCCGCCCCTGCTCGCGCCGTCGCCGCTCCACCGCCGCGCCCGC